>NW_027285070.1:0-213253 GCF_040894005.1 Engystomops pustulosus
AGAGGAGAGAGGGAGAGGACACTGCTCAGAGAGAGAGGAGAGGGGCAGAGGAGGAGCGGCTGCTCAGGAGGGCACAGGAGAGAGGGAGAGGACACTGCTCAGAGGAGAAAGGAAGAGGGGCAGAAGGAGAGAGGGAGAGGACACTGCTCAGAGGAGAAAGGAGAGGGGCAGAGGAGAGAGGGAGAGGACACTGCTCAGAGGAGAGAGGCGAGGGGCAGAGGAGAGAGGGAGAGGACAATGCTCAGAGGAGAAAGGAGAGGGGCAGAGGAGAGAGGGAGAGGACACTGCTCAGAGGAGAAAGGAGAGGGGCAGAGGAGAGAGGGAGAGGACACTGCTCAGAGGTGAAAGGAGAGGGGCAGAGAGAGGGAAGAGGGAGAGGACAATGCTCAGAGGAGAAAGGGAGAGGGGCAGAGGAGAGAGGGAGAGGACACTGCTCAAAGGTGAAAGGAGAGGGGCAGAGGAGGGAGAGGAACCTACTCAGAGGAGAGGGGCAGCGGACAGTGGGAGAGGACACTGCTCAGAGGAGAAAGGAGAGGGGCAGAGGAGAGAGGGAAGGACACAGCTCAGAGGAGAAAGGAGAGGGGCAGAGGAGAGAGGGAGAGGACACTGCTCAGAGGTGAAAGGAGAGGGGCATAAGAGGGAGAGGACACTGCTCAGAGGAGAAATGCCAGGAGAGGACACTGCTCAGTGGAAAAAGGAGAGGGGCAGAGGAGGGAGAGGACACTGCTCCGAGGAGAAATGTCGGGAGAGGACACTGCTCAGAGGAGAAAGGAGAAGGGCAAAGGAGAGAGGGAGAGGACAATGCTCAGAGGAAAGAGGCGAGGGGCAGAGGAGAGAGGGAGAGGACACGGCTCAGAGGAGAGAGGAAAGAGGCAGAGGAGGGAGAGACACTGCTCAGAGGAGGAAGGAGAGGGGCAGAGGAGAGAGGGAGAGGAAACTGCTCAGAGGAGAAAGGAGAGGGGCAGAGGGAGAGAGGTAGAGGACACTGCTCAGAGGAGAAAGAGAGGGGCAGAGGAGAGAGGGAGAGGACGCTGTTTAGAGGATAGGGGCAGAGGAGAGAGGGAGAGGACACTGCTCAGAGGAGAGAGAGAGGGGCAGAGGAGAGAGGGGAGAGGACACTGCTCCGAGAGAAATGCCGGGAGAGGACACTGCTCAGAGGAGAGAGGAGAGGGGCAGAGGAGAGAGGGAGAGGACACTGCTCCGAGGAGAAATGCCGGGAGAGGACACTGCTCAGAGGAGAAAGGAGAGGTGCAGAGGAGAGAGGGAGAGGACACTGCTCAGAGGAGAGGGGCAGAGGAGAGAGGGAGAGGAGAGAGGGAGAGGACACTGATCAGTGAAAAAAAGGAGAGGGGCAGAGGAGGGAAGAGGACACTGCTCCGAGGAGAAATGCCGGGAGAGGACATTGCTCAAAGGAGAAAGGAGAGGTGCAGAGGAGAGTGGGAGTGGACACTGCTCAGAGGAGAAAGGAGAGGGGCAGAGGAGAGAGGGAGAGGACACTGCTCAGAGGAGAAAGGAGAGGGGCACAGGAGAGAGGGAGAGGACACTGCTCAGAGGAGAGTGGCAGAGGAGAGAGGGAGAGGACACTGCTCAGAGGAGAAAGGAGAAGGGCAAAGGAGAGAGGGAGAGGACAATGCTCAGAGGAAAGAGGCGAGGGGCAGAGGAGAGGAGAGGACACGGCTCAGAGGAGAGAGGAAAGAGGCAGAGGAGGGAGAGGACACTGCTCAGAGGAGAAAGGAGAGGGGCAGAGGAGAGAGGGAGAGGAAACTGCTCAGAGGAGAAAGGAGAGGGGCAGAGAGAGAGAGGGAGAGGACACTGCTCAGAGGAGAAAGGAGAGGGGCAGAGGAGAGAGGGAGAGGACGCTGTTTAGAGGATAGGGGCAGAGGAGAGAGGGAGAGGTCACTGCTCAGAGGAGAGGGGCAGAGGAGAGAGGGAGAGGACACTGCTCCGAGGAGAAATGCCGAGAGAGGACACTGCTCAGAGGAGAAAGGAGAGGTGCAGAGGAGAGAGGGAGAGGACACTGCTGAGAGGAGAAAGGAGAGGGGCAGAGGAGAGAGGGAGAGGACACTGCTCAGACGAGAAAGGAGAGGGGCAGAGGAGAGAGGGAGCAGACACTGCTCAGAGGAGAGAGGAGAGGGGCAGAGGAGAGAGGGAGAGGACACTGCTCAGAGGAGAAAGGAGAGGGGCAGAGGAGAGAGGGAGAGGACACTGCTCAGAGGAGAAAGGAGAGGGGCAGAGGAGAGAGGGAGAGGACACTGCTCAGAGGAGAAAGGAGAGGGGCAGAGGAGAGAGGGAGAGGACACTGCTCAGAGGAGAGAGGCGAGGGGCAGAGGAGAGAGGGAGAGGACAATGCTCAGAGGAGAAAGGAGAGGGGGCAGAGGAGAGAGGGAGAGGACACTGCTCAGAGGAGAAAGGAGAGGGGCAGAGGAGAGAGGGAGAGGACACTGCTCAGAGGTGAAAGGAGAGGGGCAGAGGAGGGAGAGGACAATGCTCAGAGGAGAAAGGAGAGGGGCAGAGGAGAGAGGGAGAGGACACTGCTCAAAGGTGAAAGGAGAGGGGCAGAGGAGGGAGAGGACACTACTCAGAGGAGAGGGGGCAGCGGACAGTGGGAGAGGACACTGCTCAGAGGAGAAAGGAGAGGGGCAGAGGAGAGAGGGAGAGGACACAGCTCAGAGGAGAAAGGAGAGGGGCAGAGGAGAGAGGGAGAGGACACTGCTCAGAGGTGAAAGGAGAGGGGCATAAGAGGGGAGAGGACACTGCTCAGAGGAGAAATGCCAGGAGAGGACACTGCTCAGTGGAAAAAGGAGAGGGGCAGAGGAGGGAGAGGACACTGCTCCGAGGAGAAATGTCGGGAGAGGACACTGCTCAGAGGGAAAGGAGAAGGGCAAAGGAGAGAGGGAGAGGACAATGCTCAGAGGAAAGAGGCGAGGGGCAGAGGAGAGAGGGAGAGGACACTGCTCAGAGGAGAGAGGAAAGAGGCAGAGGAGGGAGAGGACACTGCTCAGAGGAGGAAGGAGAGGGGCAGGAGGAGAGAGGGAGAGGAAACTGCTCAGAGGAGAAAGGAGAGGGGCAGAGGAGAGAGGTAGAGGACACTGCTCAGAGGAGAAAGGAGAGGGGCAGAGGAGAGAGGGAGAGGACGCTGTTTAGAGGATAGGGGCAGAGGAGAGAGGGAGAGGACACTGCTCAGAGGAGAGAGGAGAGGGGCAGAGGAGAGAGGGAGAGGACACTGCTCCGAGGAGAAATGCCGGGAGAGGACACTGCTCAGAGGAGAGAGGAGAGGGGCAGAGGAGAGAGGGAGAGGACACTGCTCCGAGGAGAAAATGCCGGGAGAGGACACTGCTCAGAGGAGAAAGGAGAGGTGCAGAGGAGAGAGGGAGAGGACACTGCTCAGAGGAGAGGGGCAGAGGAGAGAGGGAGAGGACACTGATCAGTGAAAAAAGGAGAGGGGCAGAGGAGGGAGAGGACACTGCTCCGAGGAGAAATGCCGGGAGAGGACATTGCTCAAAGGAGAAAGGAGAGGTGCAGAGGAGAGTGGGAGTGGACACTGCTCAGAGGAGAAAGGAGAGGGGCAGAGGAGAGAGGGAGAGGACACTGCTCAGAGGAGAAAGGAGAGGGGCACAGGAGAGAGGGAGAGGACACTGCTCAGAGGAGAGTGGCAGAGGAGAGAGGGAGAGGACACTGCTCAGAGGAGAAAGGAGAAGGGCAAAGGAGAGAGGGAGAGGACAATGCTCAGAGGAAAGAGGCGAGGGGCAGAGGAGAGAGGGAGAGGACACGGCTCAGAGGAGAGAGGAAAGAGGCAGAGGAGGGAGAGGACACTGCTCAGAGGAGAAAGGAGAGGGGCAGAGGAGAGAGGGAGAGGAAACTGCTCAGAGGAGAAAGGAGAGGGGCAGAGGAGAGAGGGAGAGGACACTGCTCAGAGGAGAAAGGAGAGGGGCAGAGGGAGAGAGGGAGAGGACGCTGTTTAGAGGATAGGGGCAGAGGAGAGAGGGAGAGGTCACTGCTCAGAGGAGAGGGGCAGAGGAGAGAGGGAGAGGACACTGCTCCGAGGAGAAATGCCGAGAGAGGACACTGCTCAGAGGAGAAAGGAGAGGTGCAGAGGAGAGAGGGAGAGGACACTGCTGAGAGGAGAAAGGAGAGGGGCAGAGGAGAGAGGGAGAGGACACCTGCTCAGACGAGAAAGGAGAGGGGCAGAGGAGAGAGGGAGCAGACACTGCTCAGAGGAGAGAGGAGAGGGGCAGAGGAGAGAGGGAGAGGACACTGCTCAGAGGAGAAAGGAGAGGGGCAGAGGAGAGAGGGAGAGGACACTGCTCAGAGGAGAAAGGAGAGGGGCAGAGGAGAGAGGGAGAGGACACTGCTCAGAGGAGAAAGGAGAGGGGCAGAGGAGAGAGGGAGAGGACACTGCTCAGAGGAGAGAGGCGAGGGGCAGAGGAGAGAGAGGAGAGGACAATGCTCAGAGGGAGAAAGGAGAGGGGCAGAGAGAGAGGGAGAGGACACTGCTCAGAGGAGAAAGGAGAGGGGCAAGAGGAGAGAGGGAGAGGACACTGCTCAGAGGTGAAAGGAGAGGGGCAGAGGAGGGAGAGGACAATGCTCAGAGGAGAAAGGAGAGGGGCAGAGGAGAGAGGGAGAGGACACTGCTCAAAGGTGAAAGGAGAGGGGCAGAGGAGGGAGAGGACACTACTCAGAGGAGAGGGGCAGCGGACAGTGGGAGAGGACACTGCTCAGAGGAGAAAGGAGAGGGGCAGAGGAGAGAGGGAGAGGACACAGCTCAGAGGAGAAAGGAGAGGGGCAGAGGAGAGAGGGAGAGGACACTGCTCAGAGGTGAAAGGAGAGGGGCATAAGAGGGAGAGGACACTGCTCAGAGGAGAAATGCCAGGAGAGGACACTGCTCAGTGGAAAAAGGAGAGGGGCAGAGGAGGGAGAGGACACTGCTCCGAGGAGAAATGTCGGGAGAGGACACTGCTCAGAGGAGAAAGGAGAAGGGCAAAGGAGAGAGGGAGAGGACAATGCTCAGAGGAAAGAGGCGAGGGGCAGAGGAGAGAGGGAGAGGACACTGCTCAGAGGAGAGAGGAAAGAGGCAGAGGAGGGAGAGGACACTGCTCAGAGGAGGAAGGAGAGGGGCAGAGGAGAGAGGGAGAGGAAACTGCTCAGAGGAGAAAGGAGAGGGGCAGAGGAGAGAGGTAGAGGACACTGCTCAGAGGAGAAAGGAGAGGGGCAGAGGAGAGAGGGAGAGGACGCTGTTTAGAGGATAGGGGCAGAGGAGAGAGGGAGAGGACACTGCTCAGAGGAGAGAGGAGAGGGGCAGAGGAGAGAGGGAGAGGACACTGCTCCGAGGAGAAATGCCGGGAGAGGACACTGCTCAGAGGAGAGAGGAGAGGGGCAGAGGAGAGAGGGAGAGGACACTGCTCCGAGGAGAAATGCCGGGAGAGGACACTGCTCAGAGGAGAAAGGAGAGGTGCAGAGGAGAGAGGGAGAGGACACTGCTCAGAGGAGAGGGGCAGAGGAGAGAGGGAGAGGACACTGCTCAGAGGAGAGAGGGAGAGGACACTGATCAGTGAAAAAAGGAGAGGGGCAGAGGAGGGAGAGGACACTGCTCCGAGGAGAAATGCCGGGAGAGGACATTGCTCATAGGAGAAAGGAGAGGTGCAGAGGAGAGTGGGAGTGGACACTGCTCAGAGGAGAAAGGAGAGGGGCAGAGGAGAGAGGGAGAGGACACTGCTCAGAGGAGAAAGGAGAGGGGCACAGGAGAGAGGGAGAGGACACTGCTCAGAGGAGAGTGGCAGAGGAGAGAGGGAGAGGACACTGCTCAGAGGAGAAAGGAGAAGGGCAAAGGAGAGAGGGAGAGGACAATGCTCAGAGGAAAGAGGCGAGGGGCAGAGGAGAGAGGGAGAGGACACGGCTCAGAGGAGAGAGGAAAGAGGCAGAGGAGGGAGAGGACACTGCTCAGAGGAGAAAGGAGAGGGGCAGAGGAGAGAGGGAGAGGAAACTGCTCAGAGGAGAAAGGAGAGGGGCAGAGGAGAGAGGGAGAGGACACTGCTCAGAGGAGAAAGGAGAGGGGCAGAGGAGAGAGGGAGAGGACGCTGTTTAGAGGATAGGGGCAGAGGAGAGAGGGAGAGGTCACTGCTCAGAGGAGAGGGGCAGAGGAGAGAGGGAGAGGACACTGCTCCGAGGAGAAATGCCGAGAGAGGACACTGCTCAGAGGAGAAAGGAGAGGTGCAGAGGAGAGAGGGAGAGGACACTGCTGAGAGGAGAAAGGAGAGGGGCAGAGGAGAGAGGGAGAGGACACTGCTCAGAGGAGAGAGGAGAGGGGCAGAGGAGGGAGGGAGAGGACACTGCTCAGAGGAGAAAGGAGAGGGGCAGAGGAGAGAGGGAGAGGACACTGCTCAGAGGAGAAAGGCGAGGGGCAGAGGAGAGAGGGAGAGGACACTGCTCAGAGGAGAAAGGAGAGGGGCAGAGGAGGGAGAGGACACTGCTCAGAGGAGAAAGGAGAGGGGCAGAGGAGAGAGGGAGAGGACACTGCTCAGAGGAGAGAGGCGAGGGGCAGAGGAGAGAGGGAGAGGACAATGCTCAGAGGAGAAAGGAGAGGGGCAGAGGAGAGAGGGAGAGGACACTGCTCAGAGGAGAAAGGAGAGGGGCAGAGGAGAGAGGGAGAGGACACTGCTCAGAGGTGAAAGGAGAGGGGCAGAGGAGGGAGAGGACAATGCTCAGAGGAGAAAGGAGAGGGGCAGAGGAGAGAGGGAGAGGACACTGCTCAAAGGTGAAAGGAGAGGGGCAGAGGAGAGAGGGAGAGGACACAGCTCAGAGGAGAGGGGCAGCGGACAGTGGGAGAGGACACTGCTCAGAGGAGAAAGGAGAGGGGCAGAGGAGAGAGGGAGAGGACACAGCTCAGAGGAGAAAGGAGAGGGGCAGAGGAGAGAGGGAGAGGACACTGCTCAGAGGTGAAAGGAGAGGGGCATAAGAGGGAGAGGACACTGCTCAGAGGAGAAATGCCAGGAGAGGACACTGCTCAGTGGAAAAAGGAGAGGGGCAGAGGAGGGAGAGGACACTGCTCCGAGGAGAAATGTCGGGAGAGGACACTGCTCAGAGGAGAAAGGAGAAGGGCAAAGGAGAGAGGGAGAGGACAATGCTCAGAGGAAAGAGGCGAGGGGCAGAGGAGAGAGGGAGAGGACACTGCTCAGAGGAGAGAGGAAAGAGGCAGAGGAGGGAGAGGACACTGCTCAGAGGAGAAAGGAGAGGGGCAGAGGAGAGAGGGAGAGGAAACTGCTCAGAGGAGAAAGGAGAGGGGCAGAGGAGAGAGGTAGAGGACACTGCTCAGAGGAGAAAGGAGAGGGGCAGAGGAGAGAGGGAGAGGACGCTGTTTAGAGGATAGGGGCAGAGGAGAGAGGGAGAGGACACTGCTCAGAGGAGAGAGGAGAGGGGCAGAGGAGAGAGGGAGAGGACACTGCTCCGAGGAGAAATGCCGGGAGAGGACACTGCTCAGAGGAGAAAGGAGAGGTGCAGAGGAGAGAGGGAGAGGACACTGCTCAGAGGAGAGGGGCAGAGGAGAGAGGGAGAGGACACTGCTCAGAGGAGAGAGGGAGAGGACACTGATCAGTGAAAAAAGGAGAGGGGCAGAGGAGGGAGAGGACACTGCTCCGAGGAGAAATGCCGGGAGAGGACACTGCTCAAAGGAGAAAGGAGAGGTGCAGAGGAGAGTGGGAGTGGACACTGCTCAGAGGAGAAAGGAGAGGGGCAGAGGAGAGAGGGAGAGGACACTGCTCAGAGGAGAAAGGAGAGGGGCAGAGGAGAGAGGGAGAGGACACTGCTCAGAGGAGAAATGCCAGGAGAGGACACTGCTCAGTGGAAAAAGGAGAGAACAGAGGAGGGAGAGGACACTGCTCAGAGGAGAAAGGAGAGGGGCAGAGGAGAGAGGGAGAGGACACAGCTCAGAGGAGAAAGGAGAGCGGCAGAGGAGAGAGGGAGAGGACACTGCTCAGAGGAGAAATGCCAGGAGAGGACACTGCTCAGTGGAAAAAGGAGAGGGCAGAGGAGGGAGAGGACACTGCTCCGAGGAGAAATGTCGGGAGAGGACACTGCTCAGAGGAGAAAGGAGAAGGGCAAAGGAGAGAGGGAGAGGACAATGCTCAGAGGAAAGAGGCGAGGGGCAGAGGAGAGAGGGAGAGGACACTGCTCAGAGGAGAGAGGAAAGGGGCAGAGGAGGGAGAGGACACTGCTCAGAGGAGAAAGGAGAGGGGCAGAGGAGAGAGGGAGAGGACACTGCTCAGAGGAGAAAGGAGAGGGGCAGAGGAGAGAGGGAGAGGACACTGCTCAGAGGAGAAAGGAGATGGGCAGAGGAGAGAGGCAGAGGACGCTGTTTAGAGGATAGGGGCAGAGGAGAGAGGGAGAGGACACTGTTTAGAGGAGAGAGGCAGAGGAGAGAGGGAGAGGACACTGCTCCGAGGAGAAATGCCGGGAGAGGACACTGCTCAGAGGAGAAAGGAGAGGTGCAGAGGAGAGAGGGAGAGGACACTGCTGAGAGGAGAAAGGAGAGGGGCAGAGGAGAGAGGGAGAGGACACTGCTCAGAGGAGAGAGGAGAGGGGCAGAGGAGGGAGGGAGAGGACACTGCTCAGAGGAGAAAGGAGAGGGGCAGAGGAGAGAGGGAGAGGACACTGCTCAGAGGAGAAAGGTGAGGGGCAGAGGAGAGAGGGAGAGGACACTGCTCAGAGGAGAAAGAGAGGGGCAGAGGAGGGAGAGGACACTGCTCAGAGGAGAAAGGAGAGGGGCAGAGGAGAGAGGGAGAGGACACTGCTCAGAGGAGAGAGGCGAGGGGCAGAGGAGAGAGGGAGAGGACAATGCTCAGAGGAGAAAGGAGAGGGGCAGAGGAGGGAGAGGACACTGCTCAGAGGAGAAAGGAGAGGGGCAGAGGAGAGAGGGAGAGGACACTGCTCAGAGGAGAGAGGCGAGGGGCAGAGGAGAGAGGGAGAGGACAATGCTCAGAGGAGAAAGGAGAGGGGCAGAGGAGAGAGGGAGAGGACACTGCTCAGAGGAGAAAGGAGAGGGGCAGAGGAGAGAGGGAGAGGACACTGCTCAGAGGTGAAAAGAGAGGGGCAGAGGAGGGAGAGGACAATGCTCAGAGGAGAAAGGAGAGGGGCAGAGGAGAGAGGGAGAGGACAATGCTCAGAGGAGAAAGGAGAGGGGCAGAGGAGGGAGAGGACACTACTCAGAGGAGAGGGGCAGCGGACAGTGGGAGAGGACACTGCTCAGAGGAGAAAGGAGAGGGGCAGAGGAGAGAGGGAGAGGACACAGCTCAGAGGAGAAAGGAGAGGGGCAGAGGAGAGAGGGAGAGGACACTGCTCAGAGGTGAAAGGAGAGGGGCATAAGAGGGAGAGGACACTGCTCAGAGGAGAAATGCCAGGAGAGGACACAGCTCAGTGGAAAAAGGAGAGGGGCAGAGGAGGGAGAGGACACTGCTCCGAGGAGAAATGTCGGGAGAGGACACTGCTCAGAGGAGAAAGGAGAAGGGCAAAGGAGAGAGGGAGAGGACAATGCTCAGAGGAAAGAGGCGAGGGGCAGAGGAGAGAGGGAGAGGACACTGCTCAGAGGAGAGAGGAAAGAGGCAGAGGAGGGAGAGGACACTGCTCAGAGGAGAAAGGAGAGGGGCAGAGAAGAGAGGGAGAGGAAACTGCTCAGAGGAGAAAGGAGAGGGGCAGAGGAGAGAGGGAGAGGACACTGCTCAGAGGAGAAAGGAGAGGGGCAGAGGAGAGAGGGAGAGGACGCTGTTTAGAGGATAGGGGCAGAGGAGAGAGGGAGAGGACACTGCTCAGAGGAGAGAGGAATGGGGCAGAGGAGAGAGGGAGAGGACACTGCTCCGAGGAGAAATGCCGGGAGAGGACACTGCTCAGAGGAGAAAGGAGAGGTGCAGAGGAGAGAGGGAGAGGACACTGCTCAGAGGAGAGGGGCAGAGGAGAGAGGGAGAGGACACTGCTCAGAGGAGAGAGGGAGAGGACACTGATCAGTGAAAAAAGGAGAGGGGCAGAGGAGGGAGAGGACACTGCTCCGAGGAGAAATGCCGGGAGAGGACACTGCTCAAAGGAGAAAGGAGAGGTGCAGAGGAGAGTGGGAGTGGACACTGCTCAGAGGAGAAAGGAGAGGGGCAGAGGAGAGAGGGAGAGGACACTGCTCAGAGGAGAAAGGAGAGGGGCACAGGTGAGAGGGAGAGGACACTGCTCAGAGGAGAGTGGCAGAGGAGAGAGGGAGAGGACACTGCTCAGAGGAGAAAGGAGAAGGGCAAAGGAGAGAGGGAGAGGACAATGCTCAGAGGAAAGAGGCGAGGGGCAGAGGAGAGAGGGAGAGGACACTGCTCAGAGGAGAGAGGAAAGAGGCAGAGGAGGGAGAGGACACTGCTCAGAGGAGAAAGGAGAGGGGCAGAGGAGAGAGGGAGAGGAAACTGCTCAGAGGAGAAAGGAGAGGGGCAGAGGAGAGAGGGAGAGGACACTGCTCAGAGGAGAAAGGAGAGGGGCAGAGGAGAGAGGGAGAGGACACTGCTCAGAGGAGAAAGGAGAGGGGCAGAGGAGAGAGGGAGAGGACACTGCTCAGAGGAGAAAGGAGAGGGGCAGAGGAGAGAGGGAGAGGACACTGCTCAGAGGAGAGAGGAGAGGGGCAGAGGAGAGAGGGAGAGGACACTGCTCAGAGGAGAGAGGAGAGGGGCAGAGGAGAGAGGGAGAGGACACTGCTCCGAGGAGAATTGCCGGGAGAGGACACTGCTCAGAGGAGAAAGGAGAGGTGCAGAGGAGAGAGGGAGAGGACACTGCTCAAAGGAGAGGGGCAGAGGAGAGAGGGAGAGGACACTGCTCAGAGGAGAGAGGGAGAGGACACTGATCAGTGAAAAAAGGAGAGGGGCAGAGGAGGGAGAGGACACTGCTCCGAGGAGAAATGCCGGGAGAGGACACTGCTCAAAGGAGAAAGGAGAGGTGCAGAGGAGAGTGGGAGTGGACACTGCTCAGAGGAGAAAGGAGAGGGGCAGAGGAGAGAGGGAGAGGACACTGCTCAGAGGAGAAAGGAGAGGGGCACAGGAGAGAGGGAGAGGACACTGCTCAGAGGAGAGTGGCAGAGGAGAGAGGGAGAGGACACTGCTCAGAGGAGAAAGGAGAGGGACAGAGGAGAGAGGGAGAGGACACAGCTCAGAGGAGAGAGTGAGAGGACACTGCTCAGAGGAGAGGGGCAGAGGAGAGGGGGAGAGGACACTGCTCCGAGGAGAAAGGAGAGAGGCAAAGGAGAGAGGGAGAGGACACTGCTCAGAGGAAAGAGGAGAGGGGCAGAGGAGGGAGCGAGAGGACACTGCTCAGAGGAGAAAGGAGAGGAGCAGAAGAGAGAGGGAGAGGACACTGCTCAGAGAAGAGGGGCAGAGGAGAGAGGGAGAGGACACTGCTCAGAGGAGAAAGGAGAGAGGCAAAGAAGAGAAGGAGAGGACACTGCTCAGAGGAGAGAGGAGAGGGGCAGAGGAGGGAACGAGAGGACACTGCTCAGAGGAGAAAGGAGAGGGGCAGAGGAGAGAGGGAGCGGACACTGCTCAGAGGAGAGGGGCAGAGGAGAGAGGGAGAAGACACTGCTCAGAGGAGAAAGGAGAGAGGCAAAGGAGAGAGGGAGAGGACACTGCTCAGAGGAGAGAGGAGAGGGGCAGAGGAGGGAACGAGAGGACACTGCTCAGAGGAGAAAGGAGAGGGGCACAGGAGAGAGGGAGAGGACACTGCTCAGAGGAGAGTGGCAGAGGAGAGAGGGAGAGGACACTGCTCAGAGGAGAAAGGAGAAGGGCAAAGGAGAGAGGGAGAGGACAATGCTAAGAGGAAAGAGGCGAGGGGCAGAGGAGAGAGGGAGAGGACACTGCTCAGAGGAGAGAGGAGAGGGGCAGAGGAGGGAGAAGACACTGCTCAGAGGAGAAAGAAGAGGAGCAGAGGAGAGAGGGAGAGGACACTGCTCAGAGCAGAAAGGAGAGAGGCAGAGGAGAGAGGGAGAGGACACTGCTCAGAGCAGAAAGGAGAGAGGCAGAGGAGAGAGGGAGAGGACACTGCTCAGAGGAGAAAGGAGATGGGCAGAGGAGAGAGGGAGAGGACGCTGTTTAGAGGATAGGGGCAGAGGAGAGAGGGAGAGGACACTGCTCAGAGGAGAGGGGCAGAGGAGAGAGGGAGAGGACACTGCTCCGAGGAGAAATGCCGGGAGAGGACACTGCTAAGAGGAGAAAGGAGAGGTGCAGAGGAGAGAGGGAGAGGACACTGCTGAGAGGAGAAAGGAGAGGGGCAGAGGAGAGAGGGAGAGGACACTGCTCAGAGGAGAGAGGAGAGGGGCAGAGGAGGGAGGGAGAGGACACTGCTCAGAGGAGAAAGGAGAGGGGCAGAGGAGAGAGGGAGAGGACACTGCTCAGAGGAGAAAGGCGAGGGGCAGAGGAGAGAGGGAGAGGACACTGCTCAGAGGAGAAAGGAGAGGGGCAGAGGAGGGAGAGGACACTGCTCAGAGGAGAAAGGAGAGGGGCAGAGGAGAGAGGGAGAGGACACTGCTCAGAGGAGAGAGGCGAGGGGCAGAGGAGAGAGGGAGAGGACAATGCTCAGAGGAGAAAGGAGAGGGGCAGAGGAGGGAGAGGACACTGCTCAGAGGAGAAAGGAGAGGGGCAGAGGAGAGAGGGAGAGGACACTGCTCAGAGGAGAGAGGCGAGGGGCAGAGGAGAGAGGGAGAGGACAATGCTCAGAGGAGAAAGGAGAGGGGCAGAGGAGAGAGGGAGAGGACACTGCTCAGAGGTGAAAGGAGAGGGGCAGAGGAGGGAGAGGACAATGCTCAGAGGAGAAAGGAGAGGGGCAGAGGAGAGAGGGAGAGGACACTGCTCAGAGGAGAAAGGAGAGGGGCAGAGGAGAAAGGAGAGGACAATGCTCAGAGGAGAAATGCCGGGAGAGGCATAGGAGAGAGGGAGAGGACACTGCTCAGAGGAGAAAGGAGAGGGGCAGAGGAGAGAGGGAGAGGACACTGCTCAGAGGAGAAAGGAGAGGGGTAGAGGAGAGAGGGAGAGGACACTGCTCAGAGGAGAAATGCCGGGAGAGGCGGAGGAGAGAGGGAGAGGACACTGCTCAAAGGTGAAAGGAGAGGGGCAGAGGAGGGAGAGGACACTACTCAGAGGAGAGGGGCAGCGGGCAGTGGGAGAGGACACTGCTCAGAGGAGAAAGGAGAGGGGCAGAGGAGAGAGGGAGAGGACACAGCTCAGAGGAGAAAGGAGAGCGGCAGAGGAGAGAGGGAGAGGACACTGCTCAGAGGAGAAATGCCAGGAGAGGACACTGCTCAGTGGAAAAAGGAGAGGGGCAGAGGAGGGAGAGGACACTGCTCCGAGGAGAAATGTCAGGAGAGGACACTGCTCAGAGGAGAAAGGAGAAGGGCAAAGGAGAGAGGGAGAGGACAATGCTCAGAGGAAAGAGGCGAGGGGCAGAGGAGAGAGGGAGAGGACACTGCTCAGAGGAGAGAGGAAAGAGGCAGAGGAGGGAGAGGACACTGCTCAGAGGAGAAAGGAGAGGGGCAGAGGAGAGAGGGAGAGGAAACTGCTCAGAGGAGAAAGGAGAGGGGCAGAGGAGAGAGGGAGAGGACACTGCTCAGAGGAGAAAGGAGAGGGGCAGAGGAGAGAGGGAGAGGACGCTGTTTAGAGGATAGGGGCAGAGGAGAGAGGGAGAGGACACTGCTCAGAGGAGAGAGGAGAGGGGCAGAGGAGAGAGGGAGAGGACACTGCTCCGAGAAGACAAATGCCGGGAGAGGACACTGCTCAGAGGAGAAAGGAGAGGTGCAGAGGAGAGAGGGAGCGGACACTGCTCAGAGGAGAGGGGCAGAGGAGAGAGGGAGAGGACACTGCTCAGAGGAGAGAGGGAGAGGACACTGATCAGTGAAAAAAGGAGAGGGGCAGAGGAGGGAGAGGACACTGCTCCGAGGAGAAATGCCGGGAGAGGACACTGCTCAAAGGAGAAAGGAGAGGTGCAGAGGAGAGTGGGAGTGGACACTGCTCAGAGGAGAAAGGAGAGGGGCAGAGGAGAGAGGGAGAGGACACTGCTCAGAGGAGAAAGGAGAGGGGCACAGGAGAGAGGGAGAGGACACTGCTCAGAGGTTAGTGGCAGAGGAGAGAGGGAGAGGACACTGCTCAGAGGAGAAAGGAGAGGGACAGAGGAGAGAGGGAGAGGACACAGCTCAGAGGAGAGAGTGAGAGGACACTTCTCAGAGGAGAGGGGCAGAGGAGAGGGGGAGAGGACACTGCTCCGAGGAGAAAGGAGAGAGGCAAAGGAGAGAGGGAGAGGACACTGCTCAGAGGAAAGAGGAGAGGGGCAGAGGAGGGAGCGAGAGGACACTGCTCAGAGGAGAAAGGAGAGGAGCAGAAGAGAGAGGGAGAGGACACTGCTCAGAGAAGAGGGGCAGAGGAGAGAGGGAGAGGACACTGCTCAGAGGAGAAAGGAGAGAGGCAAAGAAGAGAAGGAGAGGACACTGCTCAGAGGAGAGAGGAGAGGGGCAGAGGAGGGAGCGAGAGGACACTGCTCAGAGGAGAAAGGAGAGGGGCAGAGGAGAGAGGGAGCGGACACTGCTCAGAGGAGAGGGGCAGAGGAGAGAGGGAGAAGACACTGCTCAGAGGAGAAAGGAGAGAGGCAAAGGAGAGAGGGAGAGGACACTGCTCAGAGGAGAGAGGAGAGGGGCAGAGGAGGGAACGAGAGGACACTGCTCAGAGGAGAAAGGAGAGGGGCAGAGGAGAGAGGGAGAGGACACTGCTCAGAGGAGAAAGGAGAGGGGCAGAGGAGAGAGGGAGAGGACGCTGTTTAGAGGATAGGGGCAGAGGAGAGAGGGAGAGGTCACTGCTCAGAGGAGAGGGGCAGAGGAGAGAGGGAGAGGACACTGCTCCGAGGAGAAATGCCGAGAGAGGACACTGCTCAGAGGAGAAAGGAGAGGTGCAGAGGAGAGAGGGAGAGGACACTGCTGAGAGGAGAAAGGAGAGGGGCAGAGGAGAGAGGGAGAGGACACTGCTCAGAGGAGAGAGGAGAGGGGCAGAGGAGGGAGGGAGAGGACACTGCTCAGAGGAGAAAGGAGAGGGGCAGAGGAGAGAGGGAGAGGACACTGCTCAGAGGAGAAAGGCGAGGGGCAGAGGAGAGAGGGAGAGGACACTGCTCAGAGGAGAAAGGAGAGGGGCAGAGGAGGGAGAGGACACTGCTCAGAGGAGAAAGGAGAGGGGCAGAGGAGAGAGGGAGAGGACACTGCTCAGAGGAGAGAGGCGAGGGGCAGAGGAGAGAGGGAGAGGACAATGCTCAGAGGAGAAAGGAGAGGGGCAGAGGAGAGAGGGAGAGGACACTGCTCAGAGGAGAAAGGAGAGGGGCAGAGGGAGAGAGGGAGGAGGACACTGCTCAGAGGTGAAAGGAGAGGGGCAGAGGAGGGAGAGGACAATGCTCAGAGGAGAAAGGAGAGGGGCAGAGGAGAGAGGGAGAGGACACTGCTCAAAGGTGAAAGGAGAGGGGCAGAGGAGAGAGGGAGAGGACACAGCTCAGAGGAGAGGGGCAGCGGACAGTGGGAGAGGACACTGCTCAGAGGAGAAAGGAGAGGGGCAGAGGAGAGAGGAGAGGACACAGCTCAGAGGAGAAAGGAGAGGGGCAGAGGAGAGAGGGAGAGGACACTGCTCAGAGGTGAAAGGAGAGGGGCATAAGAGGGAGAGGACACTGCTCAGAGGAGAAATGCCAGGAGAGGACACTGCTCAGTGGAAAAAGGAGAGGGGCAGAGGAGGGAGAGGACACTGCTCCGAGGAGAAATGTCGGGAGAGGACACTGCTCAGAGGAGAAAGGAGAAGGGCAAAGGAGAGAGGGAGAGGACAATGCTCAGAGGAAAGAGGCGAGGGGCAGAGGAGAGAGGGAGAGGACACTGCTCAGAGGAGAGAGGAAAGAGGCAGAGGAGGGAGAGGACACTGCTCAGAGGAGAAAGGAGAGGGGCAGAGGAGAGAGGGAGAGGACACTGCTCAGAGGAGAAAGGAGAGGGGCAGAGGAGAGAGGGAGAGGACGCTGTTTAGAGGATAGGGGCAGAGGAGAGAGGGAGAGGACACTGCTCAGAGGAGAGAGGAGAGGGGCAGAGGAGAGAGGGAGAGGACACTGCTCCGAGGAGAAATGCCGGGAGAGGACACTGCTCAGAGGAGAAAGGAGAGGTGCAGAGGAGAGAGGGAGAGGACACTGCTCAGAGGAGAGGGGCAGAGGAGAGAGGGAGAGGACACTGCTCAGAGGAGAGAGGGAGAGGACACTGATCAGTGAAAAAAGGAGAGGGGCAGAGGAGGGAGAGGACACTGCTCCGAGGAGAAATGCCGGGAGAGGACACTGCTCAAAGGAGAAAGGAGAGGTGCAGAGGAGAGTGGGAGTGGACACTGCTCAGAGGAGAAAGGAGAGGGGCAGAGGAGAGAGGGAGAGGACACTGCTCAGAGGAGAAAGGAGAGGGGCAGAGGAGAGAGGGAGAGGACACTGCTCAGAGGAGAAATGCCAGGAGAGGACACTGCTCAGTGGAAAAAGGAGAGAACAGAGGAGGGAGAGGACACTGCTCAGAGGAGAAAGGAGAGGGGCAGAGGAGAGAGGGAGAGGACACAGCTCAGAGGAGAAAGGAGAGCGGCAGAGGGAGAGAGGGAGAGGACACTGCTCAGAGGAGAAATGCCAGGAGAGGACACTGCTCAGTGGAAAAAGGAGAGGGCAGAGGAGGGAGAGGACACTGCTCAGAGGAGAAATGTCGGGAGAGGACACTGCTCAGAGGAGAAAGGAGAAGGGCAAAGGAGAGAGGGAGAGGACAATGCTCAGAGGAAAGAGGCGAGGGGCAGAGGAGAGAGGGAGTGGACACTGCTCAGAGGAGAGAGGAAAGGGGCAGAGGAGGGAGAGGACACTGCTCAGAGGAGAAAGGAGAGGGGCAGAGGAGAGAGGGAGAGGACACTGCTCAGAGGAGAAAGGAGAGAGGGAGAGGACACTGCTCAGAGGAGAAAGGAGATGGGCAGAGGAGAGAGGGAGAGGACGCTGTTTAGAGGATAGGGGCAGAGGAGAGAGGGAGAGGACACTGCTCAGAGGAGAGAGGCAGAGGAGAGAGGGAGAGGACACTGCTCCGAGGAGAAATGCCGGGAGAGGACACTGCTCAGAGGAGAAAGGAGAGGTGCAGAGGAGAGAGGGAGAGGACACTGCTGAGAGGAGAAAGGAGAGGGGCAGAGGAGAGAGGGAGAGGACACTGCTCAGAGGAGAGAGGAGAGGGGCAGAGGAGGGAGGGAGAGACACTGCTCAGAGGAGAAAGGAGAGGGGCAGAGGAGAGAGGGAGAGGACACTGCTCAGAGGAGAAAGGCGAGGGGCAGAGGAGAGAGGGAGAGGACACTGCTCAGAGGAGAAAGAGAGGGGCAGAGGAGGGGAGAGGACACTGCTCAGAGGAGAAAGGAGAGGGGCAGAGGAGAGAGGGAGAGGACACTGCTCAGAGGAGAGAGGCGAGGGGCAGAGGAGAGAGGGAGAGGACAATGCTCAGAGGAGAAAGGAGAGGGGCAGAGGAGGGAGAGGACACTGCTCAGAGGAGAAAGGAGAGGGGCAGAGGAGAGAGGGAGAGGACACTGCTCAGAGGAGAGAGGCGAGGGGCAGAGGAGAGAGGGAGAGGACAATGCTCAGAGGAGAAAGGAGAGGGGCAGAGGAGAGAGGGAGAGGACACTGCTCAGAGGAGAAAGGAGAGGGGCAGAGGAGAGAGGGAGAGGACACTGCTCAGAGGTGAAAAGAGAGGGGCAGAGGAGGGAGAGGACAATGCTCAGAGGAGAAAGGAGAGGGGCAGAGGAGAGAGGGAGAGGACACTGCTCAGAGGTGAAAGGAGAGGGGCATAAGAGGGAGAGGACACTGCTCCGAGGAGAAATGTCGGGAGAGGACACTGCTCAGAGGAGAAAGGAGAGGGGCAGAGGAGAGAGGGAGAGGACACTGCTCAGAGGAGAAAGGAGAGGGGCAGAGGAGAGAGGGAGAGGACACTGCTCAGAGGTGAAAAGAGAGGGGCAGAGGAGGGAGAGGACAATGCTCAGAGGAGAAAGGAGAGGGGCAGAGGAGAGAGGGAGAGGACACTGCTCAGAGGTGAAAGGAGAGGGGCAGAGGAGGGAGAGGACACTGCTCCGAGGAGAAATGTCGGGAGAGGACACTGCTCAGAGGAGAAAGGAGAAGGGCAAAGGAGAGAGGGAGAGGACAATGCTCAGAGGAAAGAGGCGAGGGGCAGAGGAGAGAGGGAGAGGACACTGCTCAGAGGAGAGAGGAAAGAGGCAGAGGAGGGAGAGGACACTGCTCAGAGGAGAAAGGAGAGGGGCAGAGAAGAGAGGGAGAGGAAACTGCTCAGAGGAGAAAGGAGAGGGGCAGAGGAGAGAGGGAGAGGACACTGCTCAGAGGAGAAAGGAGAGGGGCAGAGGAGAGAGGGAGAGGACGCTGTTTAGAGGATAGGGGCAGAGGAGAGAGGGAGAGGACACTGCTCAGAGGAGAGAGGAATGGGGCAGAGGAGAGAGGGAGAGGACACTGCTCCGAGGAGAAATGCCGGGAGAGGACACTGCTCAGAGGAGAAAGGAGAGGTGCAGAGGAGAGAGGGAGAGGACACTGCTCAGAGGAGAGGGGCAGAGGAGAGAGGGAGAGGACACTGCTCAGAGGAGAGAGGGAGAGGACACTGATCAGTGAAAAAAGGAGAGGGGCAGAGGAGGGAGAGGACACTGCTCCGAGGAGAAATGCCGGGAGAGGACACTGCTCAAAGGAGAAAGGAGAGGTGCAGAGGAGAGTGGGAGTGGACACTGCTCAGAGGAGAAAGGAGAGGGGCAGAGGAGAGAGGGAGAGGACACTGCTCAGAGGAGAAAGGAGAGGGGCACAGGAGAGAGGGAGAGGACACTGCTCAGAGGAGAGTGGCAGAGGAGAGAGGGAGAGGACACTGCTCAGAGGAGAAAGGAGAAGGGCAAAGGAGAGAGGGAGAGGACAATGCTCAGAGGAAAGAGGCGAGGGGCAGAGGAGAGAGGGAGAGGACACTGCTCAGAGGAGAGAGGAAAGAGGCAGAGGAGGGAGAGGACACTGCTCAGAGGAGAAAGGAGAGGGCAGAGGAGAGAGGGAGAGGAAACTGCTCAGAGGAGAAAGGAGAGGGGCAGAGGAGAGAGGGAGAGGACACTGCTCAGAGGAGAAAGGAGAGGGGCAGAGGAGAGAGGGAGAGGACGCTGTTTAGAGGATAGGGGCAGAGGAGAGAGGGAGAGGACACTGCTCAGAGGAGAAAGGAGAGGGGCAGAGGAGAGAGGGAGAGGACACTGCTCCGAGGAGAATTGCCGGGAGAGGACACTGCTCAGAGGAGAAAGGAGAGGTGCAGAGGAGAGAGGGAGAGGACACTGCTCAAAGGAGAGGGGCAGAGGAGAGAGGGAGAGGACACTGCTCAGAGGAGAGAGGGAGAGGACACTGATCAGTGAAAAAAGGAGAGGGGCAGAGGAGGGAGAGGACACTGCTCCGAGGAGAAATGCCGGGAGAGGACACTGCTCAAAGGAGAAAGGAGAGGTGCAGAGTAGAGTGGGAGTGGACACTGCTCAGAGGAGAAAGGAGAGGGGCAGAGGAGAGAGGGAGAGGACACTGCTCAGAGGAGAAAGGAGAGGGGCACAGGAGAGAGGGAGAGGACACTGCTCAGAGGAGAGTGGCAGAGGAGAGAGGGAGAGGACACTGCTCAGAGGAGAAAGGAGAGGGACAGAGGAGAGAGGGAGAGGACACAGCTCAGGAGGAAGAGTGAGAGGACACTGCTCAGAGGAGAGGGGCAGAGGAGAGGGGGAGAGGACACTGCTCCGAGGAGAAAGGAGAGAGGCAAAGGAGAGAGGGAGAGGACACTGCTCAGAGGAAAGAGGAGAGGGGCAGAGGAGGGAGCGAGAGGACACTGCTCAGAGGAGAAAGGAGAGGAGCAGAAGAGAGAGGGAGAGGACACTGCTCAGAGAAGAGGGGCAGAGGAGAGAGGGAGAGGACACTGCTCAGAGGAGAAGGAGAGAGGCAAAGAAGAGAAGGAGAGGACACTGCTCAGAGGAGAGAGGAGAGGGGCAGAGGAGGGAACGAGAGGACACTGCTCAGAGGAGAAAGGAGAGGGGCAGAGGAGAGAGGGAGCGGACACTGCTCAGAGGAGAGGGGCAGAGGAGAGAGGGAGAAGACACTGCTCAGAGGAGAAAGGAGAGAGGCAAAGGAGAGAGGGAGAGGACACTGCTCAGAGGAGAGAGGAGAAGGGCAGAGGAGGGAACGAGAGGACACTGCTCAGAGGAGAAAGGAGAGGGGCACAGGAGAGAGGGAGAGGACACTGCTCAGAGGAGAGTGGCAGAGGAGAGAGGGAGAGGACACTGCTCAGAGGAGAAAGGAGAAGGGCAAAGGAGAGAGGGAGAGGACAATGCTCAGAGGAAAGAGGCGAGGGGCAGAGGAGAGAGGGAGAGGACACTGCTCAGAGGAGAGAGGAAAGAGGCAGAGGAGGGAGAGGACACTGCTCAGAGGAGAAAGGAGAGGGGCAGAGGAGAGAGGGAGAGGAAACTGCTCAGAGGAGAAAGGAGAGGGGCAGAGGAGAGAGGGAGAGGACACTGCTCAGAGGAGAAAGGAGAGGGGCAGAGGAGAGAGGGAGAGGACGCTGTTTAGAGGATAGGGGCAGAGGAGAGAGGGAGAGGGCACTGCTCAGAGGAGAGAGGAGAGGGGCAGAGGAGAGAGGGAGAGGACACTGCTCCGAGGAGAAATGCCGGGAGAGGACACTGCTCAGAGGAGAAAGGAGAGGTGCAGAGGAGAGAGGGAGAGGACACTGCTCAGAGGAGAGGGGCAGAGGAGAGAGGGAGAGGACACTGCTCAGAGGAGAGAGGGAGAGGACACTGATCAGTGAAAAAAGGAGAGGGGCAGAGGAGGGAGAGGACACTGCTCCGAGGAGAAATGCCGGGAGAGGACACTGCTCAAAGGAGAAAGGAGAGGTGCAGAGGAGAGTGGGAGTGGACACTGCTCAGAGGAGAAAGGAGAGGGGCAGAGGAGAGAGGGAGAGGACACTGCTCAGAGGAGAAAGGAGAGGGGCAAAGGAGAGAGGGAGAGGACACTGCTCAGAGGAGAAATGCCAGGAGAGGACACTGCTCAGTGGAAAAAGGAGAGGGTAGAGGAGGGAGAGGACACTGCTCAGAGGAGAAAGGAGAGGGGCAGAGAGAGAGGGAGAGGACACTGCTCAGAGGAGAAATGCCAGGAGAGGACACTGCTCAGTGGAAAAAGGAGAGGGCAGAGGAGGGAGAGGACACTGCTCCGAGGAGAAATGTCGGGAGAGGACACTGCTCAGAGGAGAAAGGAGAAGGGCAAAGGAGAGAGGGAGAGGACAATGCTAAGAGGAAAGAGGCGAGGGGCAGAGGAGAGAGGGAGAGGACACTGCTCAGAGGAGAAAGAAGAGGAGCAGAGGAGAGAGGGAGAGGACACTGCTCAGAGCAGAAAGGAGAGAGGCAGAGGAGAGAGGGAGAGGACACTGCTCAGAGGAGAAAGGAGATGGGCAGAGGAGAGAGGGAGAGGACGCTGTTTAGAGGATAGGGGCAGAGGAGAGAGGGAGAGGACACTGCTCAGAGGAGAGGGGCAGAGGAGAGAGGGAGAGGACACTGCTCCGAGGAGAAATGCCGGGAGAGGACACTGCTAAGAGGAGTAAGGAGAGGTGCAGAGGAGAGAGGGAGAGGACACTGCTGAGAGGAGAAAGGAGAGGGGCAGAGGAGAGAGGGAGAGGACACTGCTCAGAGGAGAGAGGAGAGGGGCAGAGGAGGGAGGGAGAGGACACTGCTCAGAGGAGAAAGGAGAGGGGCAGAGGAGAGAGGGAGAGGACACTGCTCAGAGGAGAAAGGCGAGGGGCAGAGGAGAGAGGGAGAGGACACTGCTCAGAGGAGAAAGGAGAGGGGCAGAGGAGGGAGAGGACACTGCTCAGAGGAGAAAGGAGAGGGGCAGAGGAGAGAGGGAGAGGACACTGCTCAGAGGAGAGAGGCGAGGGGCAGAGGAGGAGAGGGAGAGGACAATGCTCAGAGGAGAAAGGAGAGGGGCAGAGGAGGGAGAGGACACTGCTCAGAGGAGAAAGGAGAGGGCAGAGGGAGAGAGGGAGAGGACACTGCTCAGAGGAGAGAGGCGAGGGGCAGAGGAGAGAGGGAGAGGACAATGCTCAGAGGAGAAAGGAGAGGGGCAGAGAGAGAGGGAGAGGACACTGCTCAGAGGAGAAAGGAGAGAGGGAGAGGACACTGCTCAGAGGAGAAATGCCTGGAGAGGCAGAGGAGAGAGGGAGAGGACACTGCTCCGAGGAGAAAGGAGAGGGGCAGAGGAGAGAGGGAGAGGACACTGCTCAGAGGTGAAAGGAGAGGGGCAGAGGAGGGAGAGGACAATGCTCAGAGGAGAAAGGAGAGGGGCAGAGGAGAGAGGGAGAGGACACTGCTCAGAGGAGAAAGGAGAGGGGCAGAGGAGAAAGGAGAGGACAATGCTCAGAGGAGAAATGCCGGGAGAGGCATAGGAGAGAGGGAGAGGACACTGCTCAGAGGAGAAAGGAGAGGGGCAGAGGAGAGAGGGAGAGGACACTGCTCAGAGGAGAAAGGAGAGGGGTAGAGGAGAGAGGGAGAGGACACTGCTCAGAGGAGAAATGCCGGGAGAGGCAGAGGGAGAGAGGGAGAGGACACTGCTCAAAGGTGAAAGGAGAGGGGCAGGAGGAGGGAGAGGACACTACTCAGAGGAGAGGGGCAGCGGGCAGTGGGGAGAGGACACTGCTCAGAGGAGAAAGAGAGGGGCAGAGGAGAGAGGGAGAGGACACAGCTCAGAGGAGAAAGGAGAGCGGCAGAGGAGAGAGGGAGAGGACACTGCTCAGAGGAGAAATGCCAGGAGAGGACACTGCTCAGTGGAAAAAGGAGAGGGGCAGAGGAGGGAGAGGACACTGCTCCGAGGAGAAATGTCAGGAGAGGACACTGCTCAGAGGAGAAAGGAGAAGGGCAAAGGAGAGAGGGAGAGGACAATGCTCAGAGGAAAGAGGCGAGGGGCAGAGGAGAGAGGGAGAGGACACTGCTCAGAGGAGAGAGGAAAGAGGCAGAGGAGGGAGAGGACACTGCTCAGAGGAGAAAGGAGAGGGGCAGAGGAGAGAGGGAGAGGAAACTGCTCAGAGGAGAAAGGAGAGGGGCAGAGGAGAGAGGGAGAGGACACTGCTCAGAGGAGAAAGGAGAGGGGCAGAGGAGAGAGGGAGAGGACGCTGTTTAGAGGATAGGGGCAGAGGAGAGAGGGAGAGGACACTGCTCAGAGGAGAGAGGAGAGGGGCAGAGGAGAGAGGGAGAGGACACTGCTCCGAGAAGACAAATGCCGGGAGAGGACACTGCTCAGAGGAGAAAGGAGAGGTGCAGAGGAGAGAGGGAGCGGACACTGCTCAGAGGAGAGGGGCAGAGGAGAGAGGGAGAGGACACTGCTCAGAGGAGAGAGGGAGAGGACACTGATCAGTGAAAAAAAGGAGAGGGGCAGAGGAGGGAGAGGACACTGCTCCGAGGAGAAATGCCGGGAGAGGACACTGCTCAAAGGAGAAAGGAGAGGTGCAGAGGAGAGTGGGAGTGGACACTGCTCAGAGGAGAAAGGAGAGGGGCAGAGGAGAGAGAGGAGAGGACACTGCTCAGAGGAGAAAGGAGAGGGCACAGGAGAGAGGGAGAGGACACTGCTCAGAGGTTAGTGGCAGAGGAGAGAGGGAGAGGACACTGCTCAGAGGAGAAAGGAGAGGGACAGAGGAGAGAGGGAGAGGACAAGAGGAGAGAGGGAGAGGACACAGCTCAGAGGAGAGAGTGAGAGGACACTTCTCAGAGGAGAGGGGCAGAGGAGAGGGGGAGAGGACACTGCTCCGAGGAGAAAGGAGAGAGGCAAAGGAGAGAGGGAGAGGACACTGCTCAGAGGAAAGAGGAGAGGGGCAGAGGAGGGAGCGAGAGGACACTGCTCAGAGGAGAAAGGAGAGGAGCAGAAGAGAGAGGGAGAGGACACTGCTCAGAGAAGAGGGGCAGAGGAGAGAGGGAGAGGACACTGCTCAGAGGAGAAAGGAGAGAGGCAAAGAAGAGAAGGAGAGGACACTGCTCAGAGGAGAGAGGAGTGGGGCAGAGGAGGGAGCGAGAGGACACTGCTCAGAGGAGAAAGGAGAGGGGCAGAGGAGAGAGGGAGCGGACACTGCTCAGAGGAGAGGGGCAGAGGAGAGAGGGAGAAGACACTGCTCAGAGGAGAAAGGAGAGAGGCAAAGGAGAGAGGGAGAGGACACTGCTCAGAGGAGAGAGGAGAGGGCAGAGGAGGGAACGAGAGGACACTGCTCAGAGGAGAAAGGAGAGGGGCAGAGGAGAGAGGGAGAGGACACTGCTCAGAGGAGAAAGGAGAGGGGGAGAGGACACTGCTCAGAGGAGAAAGGAGAGGGGCAGAGGAGAGAGGGAGAGAACATTGCTCAGAGGAGAGGGGCAGAGGAGGGAGGGAGAGGACACTGCTCAGAGGAGAAAGGAGAGGGGCAGAGGAGAGAGGGAGAGGACACTGCTCAGAGGAGAAAGGCGAGGGGCAGAGGAGAGAGGGAGAGGACAATGCTCAGAGGAGAAAGGAGAGGGGCAGAGGAGGGACAGGACACTGCTCAGAGGAGAAAGGAGAGGGCAGAGGAGAGAGGGAGAGGACACTGCTCAGAGGAGAGAGGCGAGGGGCCGAGGAGAGAGGGAGAGGACAATGCTCAGAGGAGAAAGGAGAGGGGCAGAGGAGAGAGGGAGAGGACACTGCTCAGAGGAGAAAGGAGAGGGGCAGAGGAGAGAGGGAGAGGACACTGCTCAGAGGTGAAAGGAGAGGGGCAGAGGAGGGAGAGGACAATGCTCAGAGGAGAAAGGAGAGGGGCAGAGGAGAGAGGGAGAGGACACTGCTCAAAGGTGAAAGGAGATGGGCAGAGGAGGGAGAGGACACTACTCAGAGGAGAGGGGCAGCGGACAGAGGGAGAGGACACTGCTCAGAGGAGAAAGGAGAGGGGCAGAGGAGAGAGGGAGAGGACACAGCTCAGAGGAGAAAGGAGAGGGGCAGAGGAGAGTGGGAGAGGACACAGCTCAGAGGAGAAAGGAGAGGGGCAGAGGAGAGAGGGGGAGGACACTGCTCAGAGGTGAAAGGAGAGGGGCATAAGAGGGAGAGGACACTGCTCAGAGGAGAAATGCCGGGAGAGGACACTGCTTAGAGGAGAAAGGAGAAGGGCAGAGGAGAGAGGGAGAGAACATTGCTCAGAGGAGAAAGGAGAGGGGCAGAGGAGAGAGGGAGAGGACACAGCTCAGAGGAGAAAGGAGAGGGGCAGAGGAGAGAGGGAGAGAACATTGCTCAGAGGAGAAAGGAGAGGGGCAGAGGAGAGAGGGAGAGGACACAGCTCAGAGGAGAAAGGAGAGGGGCAGAGGAGAGAGGGAGAGGACAATGCTCAGAGGAGAAAGGAGAGGAGAGAGGGAGAGGACACTGCTCAGAGGTGAAAGGAGAGGGGCAGAGGAGAGAGTGAGAAGACACTTCTCAGAGGTGAAAGGAGATGGGCAGAGGAGAGAGGGAGAGGACACTGCTCAGAGGAGAAATGCCAGGAGAGGACACTGCTCAGTGGAAAAAGGAGAGGGGCAGAGGAGGGAGAGGACACTGCTCCGAGGAGAAATGCTGGGAGAGGACACTGCTCAGAGAAGAAAGGAGAGGGGCAGAGGAGAGAGTGAGAGGACACTGCTCAGAGGAGAGGGGCAGAGGAGAGAGGGAGAGGACACTGCTCAGAGGAGAGAGGAGAGGGGCAGAGGAGGGAGAGGACACTGCTCAGAGGAGAAAAGAGAGGGGCAGAGGAGAGAGGGAGAGGACACTGCTCAGAGGAGAGAGGCGAGGGGCAGAGGAGAGAGGGAGAGGACACTGCTCAGAGGAGAAAGGAGAGGGGCAGAGGAGAGAGGGAGAGGACACTGCTCAGAGGAGAGAGTAGAGGGGCAGAGGAGAGAGGGAGAGGACACTGCTCCGAGGAGAAATGCCGGGAGAGGACACTGCTCAGAGGAGAAAGGAGAGGGGCAGAGGAGAGAGGGAGAGGACACTGCTCAGAGGAGAGGGGCAGAGGAGAGAGGGAGAGGACACTGCTCAGAGGAGAGAGGAGAGGGGCAGAGGAGAGAGGGAGAGGACACTGCTCAGAGGAGAGGGGCAGAGGAGAGAGGGAGAGGACACTGCTCAGAGGAGAGAGGAGAGGGGCAGAGGAGGGAGAGGACACTGCTCAGAGGGAGAAAAGAGAGGGGCAGAGGAGAGAGGGAGAGGACACTGCTCAGAGGAGAGAGGCGAGGGGCAGAGGAGAGAGGGAGAGGACACTGCTCAGAGGAGAAAGGAGAGGGGCAGAGGAGAGAGGGAGAGGACACTGCTCAGAGGAGAGAGTAGAGGGGCAGAGGAGAGAGGGAGAGGACACTGCTCCGAGGAGAAATGCCGGGAGAGGACACTGCTCAGAGGAGAAAGGAGAGGGGCAGAGGAGAGAGGGAGAGGACACTGCTCAGAGGAGAGGGGCAGAGGGAGAGAGGGAGAGGACACTGCTCAGAGGAGAGAGGAGAGGGGCAGAGGAGAGAGGGAGAGGACACTGCTCAGAGGAGAGAGGCGAGGGGCAGAGGAGAGAGGGAGAGGACACTGCTCAGAGGTGAAAGGAGAGGGGCAGAGGAGGGAGAGGACAATGCTCAGAGGAGAAAGGAGAGGGGCAGAGGAGAGAGAGGACACTGCTCAAAGGTGAAAGGAGAGGGGCAGAGGAGGGAGAGGACACTACTCAGAGGAGAGGGGCAGCGGACAGAGGGAGAGGACACTGCTCAGAGGAGAAAGGAGAGGGGCAGAGGAGAGAGGGAGAGGACACAGCTCAGAGGAGAAAGGAGAGGGGCAGAGGGGAGAGGGAGAGGACACAGCTCAGAGGAGAAAGGAGAGGGGCAGAGGAGAGAGGGAGAGGACACTGCTCAGAGGTGAAAGGAGAGGGGCAGAGGAGAGAGGGAGAGGACAATGCTCAGAGGAGAAAGGAGAGGAGAGAGGGAGAGGACACTGCTCAGAGGTGAAAGGAGAGGGGCAGAGGAGAGAGTGAGAAGACACTGCTCAGAGGTGAAAGGAGAGGGGCAGAGGAGAGAGGGAGAGGACACTGCTCAGAGGAGAAATGCCAGGAGAGGACACTGCTCAGTGGAAAAAGGAGAGGGGCAGAGGAGGGAGAGGACACTGCTCCGAGGAGAAATGCTGGGAGAGGACACTGCTCAGAGAAGAAAGGAGAGGGGCAGAGGAGAGAGGGAGAGGACACTGCTCAGAGGAGAGGGGCAGAGGAGAGAGGGAGAGGACACTGCTCAGAGGAGAGAGGAGAGGGGCAAAGGAGGGAGAGGACACTGCTCAGAGGAGAAAGGAGAGGGGCAGAGGAGAGAGGGAGAGGACACTGCTCAGAGGTGAAAGGAGAGGGGCAGAGGAGAGAGGGAGAGGACACTGCTCAGAGGAGAAATGCCAGGAGAGGACACTGCTCAGTGGAAAAGGGAGAGGGGCAGAGGAGGGAGAGGACACTGCTCCGAGGAGAAATGCTGGGAGAGGACACTGCTCAGAGAGAAAGGAGAGGGGGCAGAGGAGAGAGGGAGAGGACACTGCTCAGAGGAGAGGGGCAGAGGAGAGAGGAGAGGACACTGCTCAGAGGAGAGAGGAGAGGGGCAAAGGAGGGAGAGGACACTGCTCAGAGGAGAAAGGAGAGGGGCAGAGGATAGAGGGAGAGGACACTGCTCAGAGGAGAGAGGCGAGGGGCAGAGGAGAGAGGGAGAGGACACTGCTCAGAGGAGAAAGGAGAGGGGCAGAGGAGAGAGGGAGAGGACACTGCTCAGAGGAGAGAGTAGAGGGGCAGAGGAGAGAGGGAGAGGGCACTGCTCCGAGGAGAAATGCCGGGAGAGGACACTGCTCAGAGGAGAAAGGAGAGGGGCAGAGGAGAGAGGGAGAGGACACTGCTCAGAGGAGAGGGGCAGAGGAGAGAGGGAGAGGACACTGCTCAGAGGAGAGAGTAGAGGGGCAGAGGAGAGAGGGAGAGGACACTGCTCAGAGGAGAGAGGCGAGGGGCAGAGGAGAGAGGGAGAGGACAATGCTCAGAGGAGAAAGGAGAGGGGCAGAGGAGAGAGGGAGAGGACACTGCTCAGAGGAGAGAGGAGAGGGGCAGAGGAGAGAGGGAGAGGACACTGCTCAGAGGAGAAAGGAGAGGCAGAGGAGAGATGGAGAGGACACTGTTTAGAGGAGAGAGGGAGAGGGGCAGAGGAGAGAGGGAGAGGACACTGCTCAGAGGAGAAAGGAGAGGGGCAGGGAGAGATGGAGAGGACACTGCTCAGAGGAGAGAGGAAAGGGGTAGAAGAGAGAGGGAGAGGACATTGCTCAGAGGAGAAAGGAGAGGGGCAGAGGAGAAAGGGAGAGGACACTGCTCAGAGGAGAAATGCCGGGAGAGGCAGAGGAGAGAGGGAGAGGACACTGCTCAGAGGAGAAAGGAGAGGGGCAGAGGAGAGAGGGAGAGGACACTGCTCAGAGGAGATAGGAGAGGGGCAGAGGAGAAAGGAGAGGACACTGCTCAGAGGAGAAAGGAGAGGGGAAGCAGAGAGAGGGAGAGGACACTGCTCAGAGGAGAAAGGAGAGGGGCAGAAGAGAGAGGGAGAGGACACTGCTCAGAGGAGAAAGGAGAGGGACAGAAGAGAGAGGGAGAGGACACTGCTCAGAGGAGAAAGGAGTGGGGCAGAAGAGAGAGGGAGAGGATGCTGCTCAGAGGAAAGAGGCGAGGGGCAGAGGAGAGAGGGAGGGGACAATGCTCAGAGGAGAAAGGAGAGGGGCAGCGGAGAGAGGGAGAGGACACTGCTCAGAGGAGAAAGGAGAGGGGCAGAGGAGAGAGGGAGAGGACATTGCTCAGAGGAGAAAGGAGAGGGGCAGAGGAGAAAGGAGAGGACACTGCCCAGAGGTGAAATGCCGGGAGAGGCAGAGGAGAGAGGGAGAGGACACTGCTCAGAGGAGAAAGGAGAGGGGCAGAGGAGAGAGGGAGAGGACACTGCTCAGAGGAGAAAGGAGAGGGGTAGAGGAGAGAGGGAGAGGACACTGCTCAGAGGAGAAATGCCGGGAGAGGCAGAGGAGAGAGGGAGAGGACACTGCTCAGAGGAGAAAGGAGAGGGGCAGAGGAGAGAGGGAGAGGACACTGCTCAGAGGAGAAAGGAGAGGGGCAGAGGAGAGAGGGAAAGGACACTGCTCAGAGGTGAAAGGAGAGGGCAGAAGAGGGAGATGACACTGCTCAGAGGAGAAATGCCAGGAGAGGGGCAGAGGAGGGAGAAGACACTGCTCTGAGGAGAAATGCCGGGAGAGGACACTGCTCAGAGGAGAAATGCCAGGAGAGAGGGAGAGGACACTGCTCAGAGGAGAAAGGAGAGGGGCAGAGGAGAAAGGATAGGAAACTGCTCAGAGGAGAAATGCCTGGAGAGGCAGAGGAGTGAGGGAGAGGACACTGCTCAGAGGAGAAAGGAGAGGGGCAGAGGAGAGAGGGAGAGGACACTGCTCAGAGGAGAAAGGAGAGGGGCAGAGGAGAGAGGAAGCGAACACAGCTCAGAGGAGAAAGGAGAGGGGCAGAGGAGAGAGGGAGAGGACACTGCTCAGAGGAGAAAGGAGAGGTGCAGAGGAGAGAAGGAGAGGACACTTCTCAGAGGTGAAAGGAGAGGGGCAGAGGAGAGAGGGAGAGGACACTGCTCAGAGGAGAAAGGAGAGGGGCAGAGGAGAAAGGAGAGGACACTGCTCAGAGGAGAAAGGAGAGGGGCAGAGGAGAGAGGGAGAGGACAATGCTCAGAGGAGAGAGGAGAGGGGCAGAGGAGATAGGGAGAGGACACTACTCAGAGGAGAGGGGCAGCGGAGAGAGGGAGAGGACACTGCTCAGAGGAGAAAGGAGAGGGGCAGAGGAGAGAGGGAGAGGACACTGCTCAGAGGAGAAAGGAGAGGGGCAGAGGAGAGGGGAGAGGACACTGCTCAGAGGAGAAAGGAGAGGGGCAGAGGAGAGAGGGAGAGGACACTGCTCAGAGGTGAAATGCCGGGAGAGGCAGAGTAGAGAGGGAGAGGAAACTGCTCAGAGGAGAAAGGAGAGGGGCAGGGGAGAGATGGAGAGGACACTGCTCAGAGGAGAAAGGAGAGGGGCAGAGGAGAGAGGGAGAGGACACTGCTCAGAGGTGAAAGGAGAGGGGCAGAGGAGAGAGGGAGAGGACACTGCTCAGAGGAGAAAGGAGAGGGGCAGAGGAGAGAGGGAGAGGACAATGCTCAGAGGAGAGAGGAGAGGGGCAGAGGAGATAGGGAGAGGACACTACTCAGAGGAGAGGGGCAGCGGAGAGAGGGAGAGGACACTGCTCAGAGGAGAAAGGAGAGGGCAGAGGAGAGAGGGAGAGGACACTGCTCAGAGGAGAAAGGAGAGGGGCAGAGGAGAGGGGGAGAGGACACTGCTCAGAGGAGAAAGGAGAGGGGCAGAGGAGAGAGGGAGAGGACACTGCTCAGAGGTGAAATGCCGGGAGAGGCAGAGTAGAGAGGGAGAGGAAACTGCTCAGAGGAGAAAGGAGAGGGGCAGGGGAGAGATGGAGAGGACACTGCTCAGAGGAGAAAGGAGAGGGGCAGAGGAGAGAGGGAGAGGACACTGCTCAGAGGAGAAAGGAGAGGGGTAGAGGAGAGAGGGAGAGGACACTGCTCAGAGGAGAAAGGAGAGGGGTAGAGGAGAGAGGGAGAGGACACTGCTCAGAGGAGAAAGGAGAGGGGCAGAGGAGAGAGGGAGAGGACACTGCTCAGAGGTGAAATGCCGGGAGAGGCAGAGGAGAGAGGGAGAGGACACTGCTCAGAGGAGAAAGGAGAGCGGCAGAGGAGAGAGGGAGAGGACACTGCTCAGAGGAGAAAGGAGAGGGGCAGAGGAGAGAGGGAGAGGACACTGCTCAGAGGAGAAAGGAGAGGGGCAGAGGAGAGAGGGAGAGGACACTGCTCAGAGGAGAAAGGAGAGAGGGAGAGGACACTGCTCAGAGGAGAAATGCCTGGAGAGGCAGAGGAGAGAGGGAGAGGACACTGCTCCGAGGAGAAAGGAGAGGGGCAGAGGAGAGAGGGAGAGGACACTGCTCAGAGGAGAAAGGAGAGGGGCAGAGGAGGGAGGGAGAGGACACTGCTCAGAGGAGAGGGGCAGCGGAGAGAGGGAGAGGACACTGCTCAGAGGAGAAAGGAGAGGGGCAGAGGAGAGAGGGAGAGGACACTGCTCAGAGGAGAAAGGAGAGGGGCAGAGGAGGGAGGGAGAGGACACTGCTCAGAGGAGAAAGGAGAGGGGCAGAGGAGAGAGGGAGAGGACATTGCTCAGAGGAGAGGGGCAGAGGAGAGAGGGAGAGTACACTGCTCAGGGAGAGGGGGGGGGGGTATGGCTCAGAGGAGAGGGGGCAGCGGAGAGAGGGAGAGTACACTGCTCAGAGGAGAGGGGCAGCGGAGAGAGGGAGAGGACACTGCTCAGAGGAGAAAGGAGAGGGGCAGAGGAGGGAGGGAGAGGACACTGCTCAGAGGAGAAAGGAGAGGGGCAGAGGAGGGAGGGAGAGGACACTGCTCAGAGGAGAAATGCCTGGAGAGGCAGAGGAGAGAGGGAGAGGACACTGCAGGTAACATCCTGTCACCCGGGTGCATATTTATCTATGTGGCCTCCTGACCCGTCCTGGGACCCGGAGCCGCTGAGCTCGGAGCAGTAGATCTGCACAGTAGAGCAGGAGATCCAAAGAGCAGATAAATCTGTCAAGACAGAGATCTAGTGACAACCATTACCTGTGTATAATGGGGCAGATTTACTTACCCGGCCCATTGGCGATCCAGCGGCGCAGTTCCTCCCTGAGGATACGCGTGGGGCTTGCTCACTCCCCATCCATCTGACCTGCCTCCCTGGCCTTCATCCAGCACTAGACACCACATGTCTCCTCTATTGGGTGTTGTATGAGCGGGCTGAGGGTTCACCAGGTTTTACTCCAGCACTTTACTGCATTGCCGCCATCTAGAGGTTTCCCCTATAAATAATTGTCTATGTGTGCGAATTCCTGATTGTGGATGGGAGTGTAAGGGACTGCTACCCTCGGAAGCTTTATACACCCACTGGGTGAATGTTTAAGTGTTTTTATATTTGTTGTCTTGTTATTATTACTGTTTGTATCAATAAATGGATTTTTGGTTATGTGATTTCCTGTACGCATCCAACTTTTTTCTTGTTCTGATTGTTGCAGTTCCTCTGACGTCCACCAGGTGTCGCTGCTGCGCTGAAGTCCGCTGAGGCCCGCCGGAGTGCACCATCCTATACTTGGTGCAGGTAAGTGCGTGTCCCGCGACACTTTTTTTTTAAAATGTGGCGGTTTCTCCGAATCCGTCGGGTTGTCGTTCGGCACGCCACCCGATTTCCGTTGCATGCATGCCGCGCCGATGCGCCACAATCCGATCGCCAAAACCAGGGGCAATACAGGGAAAATCGGCGCAAATCGGAAATATTCGGGAAACACGTCGGGAAAAACGCGAATCTGACCCTTAGTAAATGACCCCCAATGTGTATATATATAAATGTATAATCTATATATGAGTGTATACTGGGGCAGATTTACTTACCCGGTCCATTCGCAATCCACACTCATATATAGCACCCACCTACATCAGCACCCCCTACATACAGCACCCCCCTACATACGCACCCCCCCCCTACATACAGCACCCCCCTACATACAGCACCCCCCTACATACAGCACCCCCCCTACATACAGCACCCCCTACATACAGCACCCCCCTACATACAGCACCCCCCTACATACATAACCCCCTACATACAGCACCCCCCTACATACACCCCCCCTACATACAGCACCCCCCTACATACAGCACTTCCCTACATACACCCCCCCTACATACAGCACCCCCCTACATACAGCACCCCCCTACATACAGCACCCCCCCTACATACAGCACCCCCCTACATACAGCACCCCCTACATACAGCACCCCCCCTACATACAGCACCCCCTACATACAGCACCCCCTACATACAGCACCCCCCTACATACATAACCCCCCTACATACAGCACCCCCCTACATACATAACCCCCTACATACAGCACCCCCCTACATACAGCACCCCCCCTACATACAGCACCCCCTACTACAGCACCCCCCTACATACAGCACCCCCCTACATACAGCACCCCCCCTACATACAGCACCCCCCCTACATACAGCACCCCCTACATACATAACCCCCCTACATACAGCACCCCCCTACATACAGCACCCCCCTACATACAGCACCCCCCTACATACAGCACCCCCCCTACATACAGCACCCCCCTACATACATAACCCCCTACATACAGCACCCCCCTACATACAGCACCCCCCTACATACAGCACCCTACATACATAACCCCCCTACATACAGCACCCCCCCTACATACAGCACCCCCCTACATACAGCACCCCCCTACATACAGCACCCCCCTACATACAGCACCCCCCCTACATACAGCACACCCCTACATACAGCACCCCCCCTACATACAGCACCCCCCTACATACAGCACCCCCCTACATACAGCACCCCCCTACATACAGCACCCCCCTTACATACATAACCCCCCTACATACAGCACCCCCCTACATACAGCACCCCCTACATACAGCACCCCCCCTACATACAGCACCCCCCCTACATACAGCACCCCCCTACATACAGCACCCCCCTACATACAGCACCCCCCCTACATACAGCACCCCCCCCTACATACAGCACCCCCTACATACAGCAGCCCCCTCCATACAGCACCCCCCTACATACAGCACCCCCCTACATACATAACCCCCCTACATACAGCACCCCCCTACATATAGCACCCCCCTACATACAGCACCCCCCCCTACATACAGCACCCCCCCTACATACATAACCCCCTTACATACAGCACCCCCTACATACAGCACCCCCCTACATACAGCACCCCCCCTACATACATAACCCCCTACATACAGCACCCCCTACATACAGCACCCCCCTACATACATAACCCCCCTACATACAGCACCCCCCTACATACAGCACCCCCCTACATACAGCATCCCTCTACATACAGCACCCCCTACATACAGCACCCCCCCCTACATACAGCACCCCCCTACATACAGCACCTCCTACATACAGCACCCCCCCTACATACAGCACCCCCCAACATACAGCACCCCCCAACATACAGCACCCCCCTACATACAGCACACCACCCTACATACAGCACCCCCCCCTACATACAGCACCCCCCCTACATACAGCACCCCCCTACATACAGCAGCACCCCCCTACATACAGCAGCACCCCCTCTACATACAGCCAGCACCCCCCTACATACAGCAGCACCCCCACCCCTACATACAGCAGCACCCCCCTACATACAGCAGCACCCCCCTACATACAGCAGCACCCCCCTACATACAGCAGCACCCCTCCCTACATACAGCAGCACCCCCCCTACATCCAGCAGCACCCCCACCCTACATACAGCAGCACCCCCCCTACATACAGCAGCACCCCCCCTACATACAGCAGCACCCCCTACATACAGCAGCACCCCCCCACCCGAATCAAGGCCCCCACCTACCTATGACCAGGTAGCAGAGCACGGTGCGCAGTAACATGGTGGTCGCTCGATCTTGATTGATCTCTTCCGCTTCTTTATGAGGTGATTATAGTCTGGACTCCGCCCACAGAACAGACCACAACCTGCGTCATGGGACGCTGTGAGGAGGTCAGTGACGCCCCGTAACCAGGCGACCACAGATCAAACGTGTGCAAAAACACAACGGAAACCAAAATTATCTCATCGCATCTAATGCAAAAAGTACCAAAGGCCGCCCCCCCCCCCCCCCCCGGGCGCAAACATGACCCCCCCATCCCTCCTAATAATGGACAATGGAGCCGCCATACTTCCCCTACATCTATTTTCCCGCAGATTCTGTTCGCCCCCACCAAAAAAATGTGTAAATTATATGCAAATTACCCTGTATGTAATTACTAGTGATAGAGCGGCATGTGTCCAACCAGCTGAAATCTCCCAGCATTCCCTGCTTGTGCCACACCCCCCACCGGAGCCTACACAGCACATACAACACTTCCCCCCGGAGCCTACACAGCACGTACACCACCCCCAACCGGAGCCTACACGGCACGTACACCACCCCCCACCGGAGCCTACACGGCACGTACACCACCCCCCACCGGAGCCTACACAGCACGTACACCCCCCCCACACCGGAGCCTACACAGCACGTACACCACCCCCAACCGGAGCCTCCACAGCATGTACATCACCCCCCCACCGGAGCCTACACAGCACGTACATCACCCCCCCCACCGGAGCCTACACAGCACGTACACCACCCCCCACCGGAGCCTACACAGCACGTACACCACCCCCCACCGGAGCCTACACAGCACGTACACCACCCCCCACCGGAGCCTCCACAGCACGTACACTACCCCCACCGAAGACTACACGGCACGTACATCACCCCCCACCGGAGCCTACACAGCACGTACACCCCCCCCACCGGAGCCTACACAGCACGTACACCACCCCCCACCGGAGCCTACACAGCACGTACACCCCCCCCCCACCGGAGCCTCCACAGCACGTACATCACCCCCCACCGGAGCCTACACAGCACGTACACCCCCCCCCCCAGCCTACACAGCACGTACACCACCCCCCACCGGAGCCTACATAGCATGTACACCCCCCCCCCCACCGGAGCCTACACGGTACGTACACCCCCCCCCACCGGAGCCTACACAGCACGTACTACACCCCCCACCGGAGCCTACACAGCACATACACCCCCCCCCCCCACCGGAGCCTACACAGCACGTACACCCCCCCCCACCGGAGCCTACACAGCACATACACCCCCCCCCACCTGATCCTACATAGCACGTACATCCCCCCCCCACCGGAGCCTACACAGCACGTACACCCCCCCCCCCCACCGGAGCCTACACAACACGTACACCACCCCCACCGGAGCCTACACGGCACGTACACCACCCCCCACCGGAGCCTACACGGCGCGTACACCATCCCCCACCGGAGCCTACACGGCACGTACTACACCCCCCACCGGAGCCTACACAGCACGTACACCACCCCCACCGGAGCCTACACGGCACGTACACCACCCCCCACCGGAGCCTACACGGCACGTACACCATCCCCCACCGGAGCCTACACAGCACGTACACCACCCCCCACCGGAGCCTACACGGCACGTACACCCCCCCCACCAGAGCCTACACGGCACGTACACCACTCCCACTGGAGCCTACACAGCACATACACCACTCCCACCGGAGCCTACACGGTGCGTACACCACTCCCACTGGAGCCTACACAGCACATACACCACTCCCACCGGAGCCTACACAGCACGTACACCGCCCCCCACCGGAGCCTTCACAGCACGTACACCCCCCCACCGGAGCCTACACAGCACGTACACCCCCCCCCACCAGAGCCTACACGGCACGTACACCACTCCCACCGGAGCCTACACAGCACATACACCACTCCCACCGGAGCCTACACAGCACGTACACCGCCCCCCACCGGAGCCTTCACAGCATGTACAACACCCCCCACCGGAGCCTACACGGCACGTACACCCCCCCCACCGGAGCCTACACAGCACGTACACCCCCCCCCCACCAGAGCCTACACGGCACGTACACCACTCCCACCGGAGCCTACACAGCACATACACCACTCCCACCGGAGCCTACACAGCACGTACACCGCCCCCCACCGGAGCCTTCACAGCATGTACAACACCCCCCACCGGAGCCTACACGGCACGTACACCCCCCCCACCGGAGCCTACACAGCACGTACACCCCCCACCGGAGCCTACACAGCACGTACACCACACCCCACCGGAGCCTACACGGCATGTACACCACCCCCCACCACCGGAGCCTACACAGCACGTACACCACCCCCACCGGAGCCTACACAGCACGTACACCACCCCCCCACCGGAGCCTACACAGCACGTACACCCCCCACCGGAGCCTACACAGCACGTACACCACACCCCACCGGAGCCTACACAGCACGTACACCACCCCCCACCGGAGCCTACACGGCACGTACACCATCCCCCACCGGAGCCTACACGGCATGTACACGACCCCCCACCGGAGCCTACACAGCACGTACACCACCCCCACCGGAGCCTACACGGCACGTACACCACCCCCCACCGGAGCCTACACGGCACATACACCCCCCCCACCAGAGCCTACACAGCACATACACCACTCCCACCGGAGCCTACACAGCACGTACACCGCCCCCCACCGGAGCCTTCACAGCATGTACACCGCCCCCCACAGAGCCTACACGGCACGTACACCCCCCCCACCGGAGCCTACACAGCACGTACACCCCCACCGGAGCCTACACAGCACGTACACCACCCCCCCACCGGAGCCTACACAGCACGTACACCCCCCACCGGAGCCTACACAGCACGTACACCACACCCCACCGGAGCCTACACAGCATGTACACCACACCCCACCGGAGCCTACACAGCATGTACACCACCCCCACCGGAGCCTACACAGCACGTACACCACCCCCCACCGGAGCCTACACAGCACGTACACCCCCCACCGGACCCTACACAGCACGTACTTCACACCCCACCGGAGCCTACACAGCATGTACACCACCCCCACCGGAGCCTACATGGCACGTACACCGCCCCCCACCGGAGCCTACACGTCACGTACACCCCCCCCCCCCCCCACGGAGCCTACATAGCACGTACACCACCCCCACCGGAGCCTACACAGCATGTAAACACCCCCCACCGGAGCCTACACAGCACGTACACCACCCCCCACCGGAGCCTACACAGCACGTACACCACCCCCCACCGGAGCCTACACAGCATGTACAACACCCCCCACCGGAGCCCTACACGGCACGTACACCTCCCCCCACGGAGCCTACACGACACGTACAACACCCCCCACCGGAGCCTACACTGCACGTACAACACCCCCACCGGAGCCTCCACAGCACGTACACCCCCCCCCCACCGGAGCCTACACGGCACGTACACCTCCCCCCACCGGAGCCTACACGGCACGTACACCACCCCCCACCGGAGCCTACACAGCATGTACAACACCCCCCACCGGAGCCTACACAGCATGTACAACACCCCCCACAGGAGCCTACACGGCACGTACACCTCCCCCCACCGGAGCCTACACAGCACGTACAACACCCCCCACCGGAACCTCCACAGCACGTACACCACCCCCCACCGGAGCCTACACAGCACGTACACCACCCCCCACCGGAGCCTACACAACACGTACAACAACCCCCACCGGAGCCTACACTGCACGTACAACACCCCCCACCGGAGCCTCCACAGCACGTACACCCCCCCCCACCGGAGCCTACACGGCACGTACACCTCCCCCCCACCGGAGCCTACACGGCACGTACACCACCCCCCACCGGAGCCTACACAGCATGTACAACACCCCCCACCGGAGCCTACACAGCATGTACAACACCCCCCACAGGAGCCTACACGGCACGTACACCTCCCCCCCACCGGAGCCTACACAGCACGTACAACACCCCCCACCGGAACCTCCACAGCACGTACACCACCCCCCACCGGAGCCTACACGGCACGTACACCCCCCCCCACCAGAGCCTACACGGCACGTACACCACTCCCACTGGAGCCTACACAGCACATACACCACTCCCACCGGAGCCTACACGGTGCGTACACCACTCCCACTGGAGCCTACACAGCACATACACCACTCCCACCGGAGCCTACACAGCACGTACACCGCCCCCCACCGGAGCCTTCACAGCACGTACACCCCCCCACCGGAGCCTACACAGCACGTACACCCCCCCCCACCAGAGCCTACACGGCACGTACACCACTCCCACCGGAGCCTACACAGCACATACACCACTCCCACCGGAGCCTACACAGCACGTACACCGCCCCCCACCGGAGCCTTCACAGCATGTACAACACCCCCCACCGGAGCCTACACGGCACGTACACCCCCCCCACCGGAGCCTACACAGCACGTACACCCCCCCCCACCAGAGCCTACACGGCACGTACACCACTCCCACCGGAGCCTACACAGCACATACACCACTCCCACCGGAGCCTACACAGCACGTACACCGCCCCCCACCGGAGCCTTCACAGCATGTACAACACCCCCCACCGGAGCCTACACGGCACGTACACCCCCCCCACCGGAGCCTACACAGCACGTACACCCCCCACCGGAGCCTACACAGCACGTACACCACACCCCACCGGAGCCTACACGGCATGTACACCACCCCCCACCACCGGAGCCTACACAGCACGTACACCACCCCCCACCGGAGCCTACACAGCACGTACACCACCCCCCCACCGGAGCCTACACAGCACGTACACCCCCCACCGGAGCCTACACAGCACGTACACCACACCCCACCGGAGCCTACACAGCACGTACACCACCCCCCACCGGAGCCTACACGGCACGTACACCATCCCCCACCGGAGCCTACACGGCATGTACACCACCCCCCACCGGAGCCTACACAGCACGTACACCACCCCCACCGGAGCCTACACGGCACGTACACCACCCCCCACCGGAGCCTACACGGCACGTACACCCCCCCCACCAGAGCCTACACAGCACATACACCACTCCCACCGGAGCCTACACAGCACGTACACCGCCCCCCACCGGAGCCTTCACAGCATGTACACCGCCCCCCACAGAGCCTACACGGCACGTACACCCCCCCACCGGAGCCTACACAGCACGTACACCCCCCACCGGAGCCTACACAGCACGTACACCACCCCCCACCGGAGCCTACACAGCACGTACACCCCCACCGGAGCCTACACAGCACGTACACCACACCCCACCGGAGCCTACACAGCATGTACACCACACCCCACCGGAGCCTACACAGCATGTACACCACCCCCCACCGGAGCCTACACAGCACGTACACCACCCCCCACCGGAGCCTACACAGCACGTACACCCCCACCGGACCCTACACAGCACGTACTTCACACCCCACCGGAGCCTACACAGCATGTACACCACCCCCACCGGAGCCTACATGGCACGTACACCGCCCCCCACCGGAGCCTACACGTCACGTACACCCCCCCCCCCCCACGGAGCCTACATAGCACGTACACCACCCCCCACCGGAGCCTACACAGCATGTACAACACCCCCCACCGGAGCCTACACAGCACGTACACCACCCCCCACCGGAGCCTACACAGCACGTACACCACCCCCCACCGGAGCCTACACAGCATGTACAACACCCCCCACCGGAGCCTACACGGCACGTACACCTCCCCCCACCGGAGCCTACACGACACGTACAACACCCCCCACCGGAGCCTCCACAGCACGTACACCACCCCCACCGGAGCCTACACAGCACGTACACCACCCCCCACCGGAGCCTACACAGCACGTACACCACCCCCCACCGGAGCCTACACTGCACGTACAACACCCCCCACCGGAGCCTCCACAGCACGTACACCCCCCCCCCCACCGGAGCCTACACGGCACGTACACCTCCCCCCCACCGGAGCCTACACGGCACGTACACCACCCCCCACCGGAGCCTACACAGCATGTACAACACCCCCCACCGGAGCCTACACAGCATGTACAACACCCCCCACAGGAGCCTACACGGCACGTACACCTCCCCCCCACCGGAGCCTACACAGCACGTACACCATCCCTCACCGGAACCTCCACAGCACGTACACCACCCCCCACCGGAGCCTACACAGCACGTACACCACCCCCCACCGGAGCCTACACAACACGTACAACAACCCCCACCGGAGCCTACACAGCATGTACAACACCCCCCACCGGAGCCTACACAGTAGGGTCATGGTACTTGGTATGGGGGCCGGAGGGCTGTCCTACAGCCTGGCAGGTCTCCAGCAGGTGGTGTGTGCAGGGGGGAGAGGCTGATGTACTGGTTCTCCCTGGGGCAACCCCTGAGAGTCTAAGGTAGGTCCCTGGGTAATGGTTGGGGAGCCCATGGTGGTAACAGCCGTATCCAGGGATCAGACGGAGGCAACGTTGTGCAAAATAACTTACGGTTATTTATTGATCAACCGGTAACAGGCAACGGGCCAAAACAGTTCACAGCAGATTCTGGTACTGGAGTGGTCATGGAGAGGGGTCCGCAGGAATAGGACACCCGCCTGGTAGTAGATGCAGCTGTGATAATGGAGATGGAGCTGTGTCCATGCTGTGGAAGCTGCAGCTCTGAGTCTTCTGCCTCTGGTCCTGGGATTGGACTCTGTGGTAGCAGTAAAGGTGTCCTGTACTGAGCACTATCCCTCTGGTCACTCTGACCATGTGCTGAGAGACCTTGTGGTAAGAGGCTCCCCCTGCACAGTGTATTTATACCCCCCTGGTCAGGTGATAGCTCCTATCCAATCACACTCCAGGTTACAATACAACTGATTGGATAACAGGCAGAGGCTACAGCTGCTCTTACATAATCTGCCAGTGCTAGAGACGTACTGCAGGGTTCATGACTCCCTCTGACAGCTCCTGACCTGGAGAGGGCGCTATTCGCACCTACCAGCCGCCTATGTATTGGCCGGGGTGCTGCACCTGTTCAGTGTCTGCACAGAGCGATGCGCTGCTTGTACACAACACAAATCTGCAGAACTGTGAAGAGACGTCAATCTACAAGATTCTTATAGTAAGCAGAATAGTGAGTGCAGCTCACAAGTGCAGCTCTCTGGCGATCGGATTGTGGCGCATCGGCGCCGGCATGCACGCAACGGAAATCGGGGGTGTGGAAAACCCGACAGATTCGGAAAAACCGCCGGATTTAAAAAAAAAAAAAAGTGCCGCTTGACACGCACTTACCTGCACCTGGCCTGGCTTGGTGAACTCCAGTGAACTCCGACGGACTTCAGGGCAGCAGCGACACCTGGTGGACATCGGGCGCACTACATTAGTGAATCGCCGGAAGACCCGAATCCTCCACAGAGAACGCGCCGCTGGATCGCGACAGGACCGGGGAAGTAAATCTGCCCCAATGTAACCTCAGCATGTGATCAAGGCTGAAGCCATCGGGATGCATCAAAAACACATCAAAAAACGTGAAAATGTGAATGAGCCCGGAGGCTGCCCCAGCAGGAACCACCTCCACTTGGGGCCTGCTCTCTCCTCCCCCAGGCCTGAGCCAGGGCAGCAAGTCCCAGACTCCTGTCTCCCAAACTAGGCCGGCGGAGGACAGGAGTAACCAGCTATCGGCCAGCAATATGGAGGACTTGGGGCTGAGAAGATCCAACCAGAGCCGCAGCAACGCTGCTCCAACTCCACCCAAGTCAGCCGAGGCTCAGAATACCCGCAAGACCTCTGGAAAGCTGGGTACATCGGGAAAGCTGAGTGCTCAGAGAGGTGAGGCTGACCTCAGTGAAGAGGGCTGGGGAATGCTGAGGACCCGGGAGTCTATTTCCACCTATGCCTCCCGGGCTCTGGGCCACCTCTCTGAGTACGAAGAAGCCAGCGTGACCATAGCTCCCAACCGTCCCGATTTTGCCGGGAAAGTCCCGTTTTTCTTACCTCTGCCCCGCGTCACGGGCAGCTATGAGATTGTCACGGATTTTCCCCCCAGGTCCCGCTGTGTCCCGGCGCTGTGTCCGCATAGTAAATACTTTGAAAGCCTGAACTCACGGTACAGAATGGCTTCTACAGACATCGGGAGGGAATCCTTTTCAGAGAAGTGTCGGCTTAGCCGGAGAGCAGGGACCACGTCATCAGGTCAGATCAGCATCTGTCCATATATGGTCACTGCATCATCTAGGGTTCCCCAGAGCAGACATGGGGAGGGAATCCTTTTCAGAGAAGTTTTGGGTTAGCGGAGAGCAGGGACCACATCATCAGGTTCAGATCTCTGTCCATATATGGTCACTGCATCTCCTAGGCTTCCCCAGAGCAGACATCGGGGGGGAATCCTTTTCAGAGAAGTGTCGGGCTTAGCAGAGAGCAGGGACTACGTCATCAGGCTCAGATCTCTATCCATATATGGTCACTGCATCTCCTAGGGTTCCCCAGAGCAGACATCGGCAGGGAATCCTTTTCAGAGAAGTGTCGGCTTAGCGGAGAGCAGGGACCACGTCATCAGGTGCAGATCTCTATCCATATATGGTCACTGCATCTCCAAGGGTTCCCCAGAGCAGACATCGGGCAGGGAATCCTTTTCAGAGAAGTGTCGGGCTTAGCGGAGAGAAGGGACCACGTCATCAGGTTCAGATCTCTATCCATATATGGTCACTGCATCTCCTAGGCTTCCCCAGAGCAGACATCGGGAGGGAATCCTTTTCAGAGAAGTGTCGAGTTAGCGGAGAGCAGGGACCACGTCATCAGGTTCAGATCTCTATCCATATATGGTCACTGCATCTCCTAGGCTTCCCCAGAGCAGACATCGGGAGGGAATCCTTTTCAGAGAAGTGTCAGGTTAGCGGAGAGCAGGGACCACGTCATCAGCTTCAGATCAGCATCTGTCCATATATGGTCACTGCATCTCCTAGGGTTCCCCAGAGCAGACATCGGGCAGGGAATCCTTTTCATAGAAGTGTCGGCTTAGCGGAGAGAGCAGGGACCATGTCATCAGCTTCAGATCACCATCTGTCCATATATGGTCACTGTATCTCCTAGGGTTCCCCAGAGCAGACATCGGGCAGGGAATCCTTTTCAGAGAAGTGTCGGCTCAGCCGGAGAGCAGGGACCACATCATCAGGTTCAGATCAGCATCTGTCCATATATGGTCACTGCATCTCCTAGGGTTCCCCAGAGCAGACATCGGGCAGGGAATCCTTTTCAGAGAAGTGTCGGGTTAGCGGAGAGAGCAGGGACCACGTCATCAGCTCAGATCAGCATCTGTCCATATATGGTCACTGCATCTCCTAGGGTTCCCCAGAGCAGACATCAGGCAGGGAATCCTTTTCAGAGAAGTGTCGGCTTAGCTGAGAGCAGGGACCACGTCATCAGCTTCAGATCAGCATCTGTCCATATATGGTCACTGCATCTCCTAGGGTTCCCCAGAGCAGACATCGGGAGGGAATCCTTTTCAGAGAAGTGTCGGCTTAGCAGAGAGAGCAGGGACCATGTCATCAGCTTCAGATCAGCATCTGTCCATATATGGTCACTGCATCTCCTAGGGTTCCCCAGAGCAGACATCAGGCAGGGAATCCTTTTCAGAGAAGTGTCGGCTTAGCTGAGAGCAGGGACCACATCATCAGGTTCAGATCAGCATCTGTCCATATATGGTCACTGCATCTCCTAGGCTTCCCCAGAGCAGACATCGGGCAGGGAATCCTTTTCAGAGAAGTGTCGGGTTAGCGGAGAGCAGGGACCACATCATCAGGTTCAGATCTCTGTCCATATATGGTCACTGCATCTCCTAGGCTTCCCCAGAGCAGACATCGGGAGGGAATCCTTTTCAGAGAAGTGTCGGGTTATCGGAGAGCAGGGACCACGTCATCAGCTTCAGATCACCATCTGTCCATATATGGTCACTGCATCTCCTAGGGTTCCCCAGAGCAGACATCGGGGAGGGAATCCTTTTCAGAGAAGTGTCGGGTTAGCGGAGAGCAGGGACCACATCATCAGGTTAAGATCTCTGTCCATATATGGTCACTGCATCTCCTAGGCTTCCCCAGAGCAGACATTGGGGGGGAATCCTTTTCAGAGAAGTGTCGGGCTTAGCGGAGAGCAGGGACCACGTCATCAGGCTCAGATCTCTATCCATATATGGTCACTGAATCTCCTAGGGTTCCCCAGAGCAGACATCGGCAGGGAATCCTTTTCAGAGAAGTGTCGGCTTAGCGGAGAGCAGGGACCACGTCATCAGGTGCAGATCTCTATCCATATATGGTCACTGCATCTCCAAGGGTTCCCCAGAGCAGACATCGGGCAGGGAATCCTTCTCAGAGAAGTGTCGGGTTTAGCGGAGAGCAGGGACCACGTCATCAGGTCAGATCAGCATCTGTCCATGTATGGTCTCCAGGGCTTCCCCAGACACAAGCTCTTTATTTAATTAAATTACATAAAGTTTTGGCCAGGCTGAGATTCGCACCTGGGACCCTCTGCACCATAGACAGGAGCTTAACTAACTGAGCTATAAGCCCAGTGATACAGAGCTGAGGATTTCTGGTAACTAAGAAGTGTTATCTGCCATTTACACTGTGACACAGACTAATGCACTGATATATAGAGAGGGATCTTCTCAGAGATTATTTATATTAATTATTGAAACTATTATTATTATCATAAATTTTATTATTTTTATTATTATGGAGATGATTATTAATAATAGTAAAAATAATAATAATCATCTCAATAATAATAATAATAATAATAATAATAATAATAATAATCATCATCTCAATAATAATAATAATAGTCTCAATAATTACAATAATCTCTGAGAAGATCCCTCCCTATATACCAAGGCAGTATATAGTCATAGTTCTTAGTTACCAAAATTCTCCACCTTGCTAATCACTGAGGTTATAGCTCAGTTGGTTAGGGCGCTGTGACATTATTGTACATGGACACTGCAGGTCCTGGGTTCAAATCCCAATGAGGTTCACTTTTTTTTTATTAAGATGATTTTTATTATTATAATATGGCTAAAATTTGGGGCGTGGCCAGGGAGTGATTGTGGGTGTGGCTTAGGGGGATCGCTACGCGTGCCGCCATTTTGTCCCTCTTTCCCTTTCACAAATGTTGGGAGGTATGGTGGACTCAGTGCCAGGGAGCGGGCAGATGGGCTCTATCTCTCTGGTATCAGGCCGGACAGTGATGGCGGCTCGGTTGTAGCTGTGGTGTCCTGCAGCGGGTGATGACCCCGCACTGGCGGCAGCTTCTGGTGACTCTCAGCCCCTTGATGCTGCTCCTTCCCCCGGCTGAGAAATGGTGGCAGTGTGACGGGATCAGTGACCCAGAGGGCCCGGACTCCCCTGTTGGAATAATAATACTGTATGTATTACATGTATGAGCCTTTGTCTGGGGACATTGTAAATGTTAATAAAGTTAGGCTGTCAAAGAAAAAAAAAACTGCAAGATGTCAGTGAATGGTAAAGTTGTCACGGGACTGGTTGACAGTACGGGATCCCTGAAAAGGTCCAGATCGGGGATTCTGGAGGTCGTCAGATCCTTCTACTCACACCTCTCAGGCAGGAAGGATCTAGATCGGGATGTGATGTCGGCTTTCCTGGCTGAAACTGTCCCTGAGCCAGGAGTAGACCCCTCTCTTGATGTTTTGACAGAGATGATTAGGGAAGAGGAAGTCAGCCGGGCGATTGAAGGGCTCGCCCTCAAGAAATCGCCGGGTCCGGATGGCTTAACATCTGAGTTTTATAAGACCTTTAATGTCACCGTTTTGGTGTCCTCGGGAGGGAAGGCGCAGTGGATGATGTTGGAGGGCCATCAATATCACCCGGGATAAGTGTGCGAGTCTCTGGCCGGGAGGGAGGTCCGGCATGTGATTACACAGGACCCCCATGTACAGCCGCTTATGATGGCGGCTCAGGAGATTCACCAGTCGGAGGGTTTGTAGGGGGAACCTGATCACAAGTCCTGACGTGTAGGACCTCTGCGCAGAGCGGAGGAGTGCGGTTCCTTCTGGTTTGGGCCGGGAGATGGTGATATTGTTGTTATGTTCTGATTATTGCAGGAATTTGTGACGTGTTTGTGGAGATGTAGAGGACGGTGAGGGGTATCCTGGAGGTCTCTCGTGGGGTGATCTTGGTTTCGGTGCACAGGAGATCCCACCATAGACGTCCATAAATGATGTAACATGAGAAATGTATGGAACGCATGAAGGAAAAGTCCTGGAAAGTCCTGGCCCCCGCTGAGATGTGTCAGTAATCACAATCTGGACACTTAGGGGCAGATGTATCAAGATGTCTAAAAGGAAGAATGTTCTTAGTTCCCCATGGCAACCAATCACAGCTCTGGTAAAATGAAAGCTGAGCTGTGATTGGTTGCCATGTGATAAATCTGCCCCTTAGTGTTACACAGTATAAAATGCTTCATCTGAAGTCCTAAAAAAGGAGTCACATATGAAACATCTGATGATGGGTGACACCAGGGAGATCAGAGTCCATAGAAGGAGGTGCAGAATGTGCCAGGTGTGTATATGTGGTGTATACATGGGGTGTGTATATGTGGTGTATACATGGGGTGTGTATATGTGGTGTGTATATGTGGTGTATACATGTGGTGTGTATATGTGGTGTGTACATTTGGTGTGTATATGTGGTGTATATATGTGGTGTATATATGTGATGTGTATATGTGGTGTATACATGTGGTGTGTATATGTGGTGTATATATGTGGTGTATATATGTGATGTGTATATGTGGTGTATACATGTGGTGTGTATATGTGGTGTGTACATGTGTATACATGTGGTGTATATATGTGGTGTATATATGTGGTGTGTATATGTGGTGTATATATGTGGTGTATATATGTGATGTGTATATGTGGTGTATATATGTGGTGTATATATGTGGTGTGTATATGTGGTGTGTATATGTGGTGTGTACATGTGGTGTATACATGTGATGTGTATATGTGATGTGTATATGTGGTGTATACATGTGATGTGTATATGTGATGTGTATATGTGGTGTATACATGTGATGTGTATATGTGATGTGTATATGTGGTGTATACATGTGGTTTGTATATGTGATGTATATATGTAGTGTGTACATGTGGTGTATACATGTGATGTGTATATGTGATGTGTATATGTGGTGTGTATATGTGGTGTATACATGTGGTGTGTACATGTGGTGTGTATATGTGGTGTGTATATGTGGTGTGTATATGTGGTGTGTATATGTGGTGTATACATGTGGTGTGTACATGTGGTGTATATATGTGGTGTGTATATGTGATGTGTATATGTGGTGTATACATGTGGTGTGTACATGTGGTGTGTATATGTGGTGTATATATGTAATGTGTGCATGTGGTGTATACATGTGGAGTGTATATGTGATGTGTATATGTGGTGTGCATATGATATGTGTATATGTGGTGTGTGCATGTGGTGTATACATGTGGTGTGTGTATATGTGATGTGTATATGTGGTGTGTATATGTGGTGTGTGCATGTGGTGTATACATGTGGTGTGTGTATATGTGATGTGTACATGTGGTGTGTATATGTGATGTGTATATGTGGTGTGTATATGTGGTGTATATATGTGGTGTGTGCATGTGGTGTATACATGTGGAGTGTATATGTGATGTGTATATGTGGTGTGTATATGTGGTGTGTGCATGTGGTGTATACATGTGGTGTGTGTATATGTGATGTGTATATGTGGTGTATATATGTGGTGTATATATGTGGTGTGTATATGTGGTGTGTACATGTGGTGTGTATATGTGGTGTATACATGGGGTGTGTATATGTGGTGTATACATGTGGTGTGTACATGGGGTGTGTATATGTGGTGTGTATATGTGGTGTATACATGTGGTGTGTATATGTGGTGTATACATGGGGTGTGTATATGTGGTGTATACATGTGTGTACATGGGGTGTGTATATGTGGTGTATACATGTGTGTACATGGGGTGTGTATATGTGGTGTATACATGTGTGTACATGGGGTGTGTATATGTGTGTATATGTGGTGTGTATATGTGGTGTATACATGTGTGTATATGTGGTGTGTATATGTGGTGTATACATGTGGTGTGTATATGTGGTGTGTACATTTGGTGTGTATATGTGGTGTATATATGTGGTGTATATATGTGATGTGTATATGTGGTGTATACATGTGGTGTGTATATGTGGTGTATATATGTGGTGTATATATGTGATGTGTATATGTGGTGTATACATGTGGTGTGTATATGTGGTGTGTACATGTGTATACATGTGGTGTATATATGTGGTGTATATATGTGGTGTGTATATGTGGTGTATATATGTGGTGTATATATGTGATGTGTATATGTGGTGTATATATGTGGTGTATATATGTGGTGTGTATATGTGGTGTGTATATGTGGTGTGTACATGTGGTGTATACATGTGATGTGTATATGTGATGTGTATATGTGGTGTATACATGTGATGTGTATATGTGATGTGTATATGTGGTGTATACATGTGATGTGTATATGTGATGTGTATATGTGGTGTATACATGTGGTTTGTATATGTGATGTATATATGTAGTGTGTACATGTGGTGTATACATGTGATGTGTATATGTGATGTGTATATGTGGTGTGTATATGTGGTGTATACATGTGGTGTGTACATGTGGTGTGTATATGTGATGTGTACATGTGGTGTGTATATGTGGTGTGTATATGTGGTGTGTATATGTGGTGTATACATGTGGTGTGTACATGTGGTGTATATATGTGGTGTGTATATGTGGTGTGTATATGTGGTGTATACATGTGGTGTGTACATGTGGTGTGTATATGTGGTGTGTATATGTGGTGTATATATGTAATGTGTGCATGTGGTGTATACATGTGGAGTGTATATGTGATGTGTATATGTGGTGTGCATATGATATGTGTATATGTGGTGTGTGCATGTGGTGTATACATGTGGTGTGTGTATATGTGATGTGTATATGTGGTGTGTATATGTGGTGTGTGCATGTGGTGTATACATGTGGTGTGTGTATATGTGATGTGTACATGTGGTGTGTATATGTGATGTGTATATGTGGTGTGTATATGTGGTGTATATATGTGGTGTGTGCATGTGGTGTATACATGTGGAGTGTATATGTGATGTGTATATGTGGTGTGTATATGTGGTGTGTGCATGTGGTGTATACATGTGGTGTGTGTATATGTGATGTGTATATGTGGTGTATATATGTGGTGTATATATGTGGTGTGTATATGTGGTGTGTACATGTGGTGTGTATATGTGGTGTATACATGGGGTGTGTATATGTGGTGTATACATGTGGTGTGTACATGGGGTGTGTATATGTGGTGTGTATATGTGGTGTATACATGTGGTGTGTATATGTGGTGTATACATGGGGTGTGTATATGTGGTGTATACATGTGTGTACATGGGGTGTGTATATGTGGTGTATACATGTGTGTACATGGGGTGTGTATATGTGGTGTATACATGTGTGTACATGGGGTGTGTATATGTGTGTATATGTGGTGTGCATATGTGGTGTATACATGTGGTGTGTACATTTGGTGTGTATATGTGGTGTATATATGTGGTGTGTATATGTGATGTGTATATGTGGTGTGTATATGTGGTGTATATATGTGGTGTGTACATGTGGTGTATACATGTGGTGTATATATGTGGTGTGTGCATGTGGTGTATACATGTGGTGTATATATGTGGTGTATATATGTGGTGTGTGTATATGTGATGTGTATATGTGGTGTGTATATGTGATGTGTATATGTGATGTGTATATGTGGTGTATATATGTGGTGTGTGCATGGGGTGTGTATATGTGGTGTATACATGTGGTGTGTATATGTGGTGTATACATGTGGTGTGTATATGTGGTGTATACATGTGTGTATATGTGGTGTGTACATGGGGTGTGTATATGTGGTGTATACATCGGGTGTGTATATGTGGTGTATACATGTGTGTATATGTGGTGTGTATATGTGGTGTGTACATGTGGTGTATACATGTGGTGTGTGTATATGTGATGTGTATATGTGGTGTGTATATGTGGTGTATACATGGGGTGTGTATATGTGGTGTATATATGTGGTGTGTATATGTGGTGTGTACATGTGGTGTATACATGTGGTGTGTGTATATGTGATGTGTATATGTGGTGTGTATATGTGGTGTATACATGGGGTGTGTATATGTGGTGTATACATGTGGTGTGTACATGGGGTGTCTATATGTGGTGTATACATGGGGTGTGTATATGTGGTGTATACATGTGGTGTGTATATGTGGTGTGTATATTTGGTGTGTATATGTGGTGTATATATGTGGTGTATATATGTGATGTGTATATGTGGTGTATATATGTGGTGTATACATGTGGTGTGTATATGTGGTGTGTATATGTGGTGTGTACATGTGGTGTATACATGTGGTGTGTGTATATGTGATGTGTATATGTGGTGCATACATGGGGTGTGCATATGTGGTGTATACATGGGGTGTGTACATGTGGTGTATATGTGGTGTGTATATGTGGTATATACATGTGGTGTGTATATGTGGTGTATACATGGGGTGTGTATATGTGGTGTATACATGGGGTGTGTATATGTGGTGTATACATGGGATGTGTATATGTGGTGTGTATATGGGGTGTATACCTGGGGTGTGTATACATGGGGTGTGTATATGTGGTGTATACGTGGGGTGTGTATATGTGGTGTATACATGTGGTGTGTATATGGGGTGTATACCAGGGGTGTGTGTATATGTGGTGTGTATATGTGGTGTGTACATTTGGTGTGTATATGTGGTGTGTATAGGTGGTGTAGACATGGGGTGTGTATATGTAGTGTGTATATTTGGTGTGTATATGTGGTGTATATAAGTGATGTTTACATGGGTTGTGTATATGTGGTGTATACATGGGGTGTTTATATGTGGTATGTATAGGTGGTGTATATGTGGGGTGTGTACATGGGGTGTATACATGGGGTGTGTATAGGTGGTGTATACATGGGTTGTGTATATGTGGTGTATACATGGGGTGTGTATATGTGGTGTATACATGTGGTGTGTATATGGGGTGTATACCTGGGGTGTGTACATTTGGTGTGTATATGTGGTATGTATATGTGGTGTGTAAATGTGGTGTATATAAGTGGTGTGTATAGGTGGTGTATACATGGGGTGTGTATATGTGGTGTGTACATTTGGTGTGTATATGTTGTGTATATATGTGATGTATACATGGGGTGTGTATATGTGGTGTATACATGTGGCGTGTATATGTGGTGTGTATATGTGATGTATACATGTGGTTTGTATAGGTGGTGTATACATGGGGTGTGTACATGTGGTGTGTATAGGTGGTGTATACATGGGGTGTGTATATGTGGTGTATACATGTGGTGTGTATAGGTGGTGTATACATGGGGTGTGTACATGTGGTGTGTATAGGTGGTGTATACATGGGGTGTGTATATGTGGTGTAAACATGTGGTGTGTATAGGTGGTGTATACATGGGGTGTGTACATGTGGTGTGTATAGGTGGTGTATGTATGTGTTGTATACATGGGGTGTGTATATGTGGTGTATACATGGGGTGTATATATGTGGTATGTATAGGTGGTGTATATGTGGGGTGTGTACATGGGGTGTATACATGGGGTGTGTATAGGTGGTGTATACATGGGTTGTGTATATGTGGTGTATACATGGGGTGTGTATATGGGGTGTATACCTGGGGTGTGTACATTTGGTGTGTATATGTGGTATGTATATGTGGTGTGTAAATGTGGTGTATATAAGTGGTGTGTATAGGTGGTGTATACATGGGGTGTGTATATGTGGTGTGTACATTTGGTGTGTATATGTTGTGTATATATGTGATGTATACATGGGGTGTGTATATGTGGTGTATACATGTGGCGTGTATATGTGGTGTGTATATGTGATGTATTCATGTGGTTTGTATAGGTGGTGTATACATGGGGTGTGTACATGTGGTGTGTATAGGTGGTGTATACATGGGGTGTGTATATGTGGTGTATACATGTGGTGTGTATAGGTGGTGTATACATGGGGTGTGTACATGTGGTGTGTATAGGTGGTGTATATATGTGTTGTATACATGGGGTGTGTATATGTGGTGTATACATGGGGTGTGTATATGTGGTGTATATATGTGGTGTGTACATGTGGTGTATACATGGGGTGTGTATATGGGGTGTATGTATGTGGTGTGTATATGTGGTGTGTACATTTGGTGTGTATATGTGGTGTTTATAGGTGGGGTATACATGTGGTGTGTATATGTGGTGTGTATATGTGGTGTATACATGTGGTGTTTATAGGTGGTGTATACATGTGGTGTGTATATGTGATGTATACATGTGGTGTGTATATGTGATGTATACATGTGGTGTGTATATGTGGTGTATACATGGGGTGTGTATATGTGATGTATACATGTGGTGTGTATATGTGGTGTATACATGGGGTGTATATATGTGGTGTATACATGGGGTGTGTATATGTGATGTATACATGTGATGTGTATATGTGGTGTATACATGGGGTGTGTGTATGTGGTATATACATGGGGTGTGTATATGTGATGTATACATGTGGTGTGTATATGTGGTGTATACATGGGGTGTGTATATGTGGTGTATACATGGGGTGTGTATATGTGGTGTATACATGGGGTGTGTATATGTGGTGTATACATGGGGTGTGTATATGTGGTATATACATGGGGTGTGTATATGTGGTGTATACATGGGGTGTGTATATGTGGTGTGTACATGGGGTGTGTATATGTGGTGTGTACATGTGGTGTGTATATGTGATGTATACATGTGGTGTGTATATGTGGTGTATACATGGGGTGTATATATGTGGTGTATACATGGGGTGTGTATATGTGATGTATACATGTGATGTGTATATGTGGTGTATACATGGGGTGTGTGTATGTGGTATATACATGGGGTGTGTATATGTGATGTATACATGTGGTGTGTATATGTGGTGTATACATGGGGTGTGTATATGTGGTATATACATGGGGTGTGTATATGTGATGTATACATGTGGTGTGTATATGTGATGTATACATGTGGTGTGTATATGTGGTGTATACATGGGGTGTGTATATGTGGTGTATACATGGGGTGTGTATATGTGATGTATACATGTGGTGTGTATATGTGGTGTATACATGGGGTGTGTATATGTGGTATATACATGGGGTGTGTATATGTGATGTATACATGTGGTGTGTATATGTGATGTATACATGTGGTGTGTATATGTGGTGTATACATGGGGTGTGTATATGTGGTGTATACATGGGGTGTGTATATGTGATGTATACATGGGGTGTGTATATGTGATGTATACATGGGGTGTATATATGTGGTGTGTGTATATGTGATGTGTATATGTGGTGTATATATGGAGGAAATTTGCTTACCGAAATTTCCATTTCTTTTCGTCCGTTCGGCAGCACACATATGGGATTTATCCCCTAGGTACTATCAGAAGAGAGCAGGTAACAAGCAGTAGTAGACAATTAACAATTAGTGTCTCGGCTGCCTCCACGTATATAAGGCCGGAGCGCACACACAACCCTTGTATGGTATATAGCAGTAACGTTTCATCATTTAAGGGCGGGAAAGTTGTGCTGCCTCACGGACTAAAAGAAATGGAAATTTCGGTAAACAAATTTCCTCCTTCTTTTTGGTCCGTTCAGCAGCACACATATGGGACGTAGCAAGCAATACTTATGGGGAGGGATCTTATGGGGAGGGATCTTAGTCGCCTGCTGAAGCACCACATTGTGTAAGGCCGAAGCCTTAGGAGGCAGAGAAGTCCATCCTGCAGAGATCTATAGAGGAGGATGGAGAGGACCACGTGGCTGCTCTGTAGGACTGATAGACGTGACAGAGCTCAGCTAAAGAAGCTGATGTAGAGTCGGCTCTCAGCTGCTCTGGAGCTTCATGACCAGAGAGACTCAACAGCATCTCATGGAGTCCATGATCCATGTGGACAATTTGCCCCCTTATAAAAGAATTGTTCTGAAGACTGTAGAAATGGTTGGATGAAGGCTGAGCAGGAAAGTAACATGATGCTTTCTGGTAGGAATCCTTGAAGGACATTGCTTGGAGATCTGCAGTCCTCCTGGACGATGTCGTGGCCATCAAGCATGAACATGATCGGCGGCTTTTGAGGATTCTCCTGGCCTTAGGCTTTTAGTGCAGCCAGAAGATAAATCCTTTGTGAGTAGGCGCCCTGGACCTCCACTCAGCGCCGGCCAGGATGTGTCATGTGACGTCACATGTCTTCATGCAGGAAGAAGATAGGGCGGCCCACTGCCTGGACACACAGGTGGAGCCGGGAGCCGCAAACTTAGGGACGGGCAGCAGGGACATACAGGGACTGGACCGCAAATGACGCGTCTTCTGTCTTCCGATCCGTCAGAATAAATCCCATGTTGCAGACATTCTGTGGGATGGTTTTTGTTTCTTGGGTTTTGGGCGTCGGCAGAAAGATTTTCTCCAACATGAAGCTACTAGAAGGATGGATCACGATGCAGGAGGCGGGCACCGGCAGGTAAGTGCTTGGCGTACAAGCATCGCATTCATGTGGTAGGTGCCAGACTGCGATGGCCCCTTCCAGCTTTTGATGGAGCCGCAATAATACGGCAGCGCAGCAGCAGAATGACATTCTTCACTGCGCCCTATAAAGGGCATTTATTTCATACTCACACATGTCCCTAATCACAGCAGCCTCCTGCCCCTACAGGTGCCATGAGAAGGGCAGTTATTGCTATTTTCGTAGTCTTGGCCTGTCTGACCTCTCCCGAGTCTCCTGTGTGTGATGGCGTCTGGAGATATGACCCTGCGCTTATACTCCATCGCAGCCAATCACAGGCAGGACATGGAGGGCATATCTGTGGTTAACTATGGGGTTTCAAGCTGCTTGATTGGCTGCTCGCTAAACGGCGGTGACTATGGCGGTTGTGTGTGTACAGACCCGCTCATCACTAACCAGGACAAGAGAAGAGTAAGATGAAGAAGGAGAACGATGTCTCCCCCTGAAACAGTAAAAGAAGGATTTCTGCTGCACACCAAGCGGAGTAAAATGCACCGGTGCTCTGGAGAGGCCCCAATCCCTCAGAGTATAGGACATTTGTAAACTCCAGTCACACTGCTCGTGTTGCAATTTTTGGTTTTTATTATACAAACTTTCAAACGTGACGTTTCGGTCAGACAATTGACCTTCATCAGACTCAGTTTGTGTAGGAGAATCGCAATGGTGCGTGGAGTAGAGCTACTCTCCAGAGCCACTCCTTGCTGTAAGCAATATTTACCCTGATTCTCCTACATAAACCGAGTCTGATGAAGGTCAATTGTCTGACCGAAACGTCACGTTTGAAAGTTTGTATAATAAAAACCAAAAATTGCAACACAAGCAGTGTGACTGGAGTATACAAATGTCCTACCCCCTGAAATAGGTGACAGGATGGTCGGCATGGACCTTCTGTGCTTCCTTATCTCAGGCAGAGGCCCTCAATGTATCTAAGGTGGCAATAGAGACGTCGCTTTAGTTATTTTTTGTATTATAAGTTATTTGCATATTCCCAGAATCCTCTGTGTAGGACGCATGGCCTCTGTTCCTGCAGCCCACAGCGACAAAGCTCAGATGTTCTACCTTCCTCACGATAGACAAACCTGGTTTATGTGACTCTAAGCTCCTCATGGGAGGTGCCACACTCGTAACATCCAATCACAGCTGTCCTTAAAGGTAGACCAGACCAGGGGAAGGCCTCCTAGGTGATGAGTGAGGGGCAGTGATAGACTCTCTCAGGGATATCTGCAGCTTTAACACCAGATCTTTTCTTAGGAATCAATTGTGATAATGAAAGGTAACGTTCCCCCTCAGGCCCAGAGGACCCCAAGGGTGGCAAATAGTGAGGCCCTAGTGTTCTAGATTATACATGGGGGCTCCTCCAGACCCCCTGTATAGTGCCATGTGCTCATTGTGACTGCAGCACCAGGGATGAAGGGACATGAGGCGCGAGGTCAACCGAAGACACAAAACAAAATTACTGTAATGACCATTTATTGGTGGATTGGAGGAGAAGAGATGATCGGCACCGGGGGGGTCTCCTCTATGATAGATGATGTCCCCTGTGTGACCCACACTCTGGAGATATACATACAGCTATACAATATATTCTACATCCCAGGTTGTTGCTGGTCCTCCTGGTCTCCCATCCCTCCTGGTGCCCGGACGTCTTCTTAGTCCTCTGTGTATTTGATAGCCGTGTCATTGAGCTTGAGGAGTGGGTTCAGAACTCCCCATATTCCCTGAGTGCCCCCTTTTCTGGAAGAAAAAGAACAGTGACTTAGATAAGAAAACATGGGACACACAGAACATCTGATTGATGAGATTGTGGACCTGAAGCAGGATATACTGAAAGGATCAGCAGGATGCCTTATATAAGTGGTTTATATTAGTGCTTGGGACCTTAGGCCCACCACCTCCGTACTCAGCTCCTACAGAACATCCGCTGGTGGGACAGCTTGTCTTATATCAAAGGTTAACCCCAGCTTCAGCCTTCAAGCAGCCACCCCTCATACTCGGCTTCCTGCAGAACATCAGCTGGTGGGACAATTTGTCTGATGCTAGTGGTTGACCCGAGTCCCAGCCCCCAGGCCCGCAACCCCTCACATTCAGGTTCCTGTAGACCATAATTTTTCTTATATTAGAAATGAAGCCCAGCCCCAGATGTCAGGCCCACCACCCCTGATACTCAGATTCCTCTAGGACATCAGCTGGTAGGACAGCTTGTCTTATATTAGTGGTTGACCCCAGCCCCAGATGTCAGGTCCACCACCCCTCATACTCAGATTCCTCTAGGACATCAGCTGGTAGGACAGCTTGTCTTATATTAGTGGTTGACCCCAGCCCCAGGTGTCAGGTCCACCACCCCTCATACTGAGATTCCTCTAGGACATCAGCTGGTAGGACAGCTTGTCTTATATTAGTGGTTGACCCCAGCCCCAGATGTCAGGTCCACCACCCCTGATACTCAGATTCCTCTAGGACATCAGTTGGTAGGACAGCTTGTCTTATATTAGTGGTTGACCCCAGCCCCAGATGTCAGGTCCACCACCCCTGATACTCAGATTCCTCTAGGACATCAGCTGGTAGGACAGCTTGTCTTATATTAGTGGTTGACCCCAGCCCCAGATGTCAGGTCCACCACCCCTCATACTCAGATTCCTCTAGGACATCAGTTGGTAGGACAGCTTGTCTTATATTTAGTGGTTGACCCCAGCCCCAGGTGTCAGGTCCACCACCCCTCATACTCAGATTCCTCTAGGACATCAGCTGGTAGGACAGCTTGTCTTATATTAGTGGTTGACCCCAGCCCCAGATGTCAGGTCCACCACCCCTCATACTCAGATTCCTCTAGGACATCAGCTGGTAGGACAGCTTGTCTTATATTAGTGGTTGACCCCAGCCCCAGATGTCAGGTCCACCACCCCTCATACTCAGATTCCTCTAGGACATCAGTTGGTAGGACAGCTTGTCTTATATTTAGTGGTTGACCCCAGCCCCAGGTGTCAGGTCCACCACCCCTGATACTCAGATTCCTCTAGGACATCAGCTGGTAGGACAGCTTGTCTTATATTAGTGGTTGACCCCAGCCCCAGATGTCAGGTCCACCACCCCTGATACTCAGATTCCTCTAGGACATCAGCTGGTAGGACAGCTTGTCTTATATTAGTGGTTGACCCCAGCCCCAGATGTCAGGCCCACCACCCCTCATACTGAGATTCCTCTAGGACATCAGCTGGTAGAACAGCTTGTCTTATATTAGTAGTTGACCCCAGCCCCAGATGTCAGGCCCACCACCCCTCATACCGAGATTCCTCTAGGACATCAGCTGGTAGGACAGCTTGTCTTATATTAGTGGTTGACCCCAGCCCCAGATGTCAGGCCCACCACCCCTCATACTCAGATTCCTCTAGGACATCAGCTGGTAGGACAGCTTGTCTTATATTAGTGGTTGACCCCAGCCCCAGATGTCAGGCCCACCACCCCTCATACCGAGATTCCTCTAGGACATCAGCTGGTAGGACAACTTGTCTTATATTTAGTGGTTGACCCCAGCCCCAGGTGTCAGGTCCACCACCCCTCATACTGAGATTCCTCTAGGACAGTGATGGCGAACCTATGGCACTGGTGCCAGAGGTGGCACTCAGAGGCCTTTCTGTGGGCACTCAGGCCATCACCCCAGGACAGAGTTCACCAAACAGGAATAAATCCAGTAAATCTTCCTGCAGTCCTCGGCAATTTATGAGATGCTGCACTCAGCACTATTTTACAGCAACACTTCATTGTCTGTTTGGAACTGCTTGAAAATTGAGAAGGTGTTGAAAGAACTACATTATCTTTGTAGGTCATCCTACTGGACCTACCATTATTCCTGTACAGAGAGACCCTGGAGAGAAGCTACAATGATAGTCTGAATTTGCCCTCCTTCTTTCAACTGAATTGGTGGCCTCAGGCGGCCGATACAATTGAAAGATTTGGAAGAACAGGTAGCAGTAAGTTACTGCTTAAAATGGCACGTTGGCACTTCACTGTAAATAAGTGGGTTTTGGTTGTAGTTTGGGCACTCTGTCTATAAAAGGTTCGCCATTACTGCTCTAGGACATCAGCTGGTAGGACAGCTTGTCTTATATTAGTGATTGACCCCAGCCCCAGGTGTCAGGTCCACCACCCCTGATACTCAGATTCCTCTAGGACATCAGCTGGTGGGACAGTTTGTCTTATATTAAAGATTGACCCCAGCCTCAGCCCCGAGGCCCACCACCCCTCATACTCAGATTCCTCTAGGACATCAGCTGGTGGGACAGTTTGACCCCAGCCTCAGCCCCGAGGCCCACCACCCCTCATACTCAGCTTCCTGTAGAATGTCCGGGCTCTTCGTGCTTTCTTGACATCTCTGATGAGGCAGCGATAGATCTCATGGCTCTTGACTCCACTCAGTGTTGAGGAGACCCTGTGATTCCCATTCTGCATCATCTCCAACACCACGACAGTAGAGTTCTCAGATACGTCCTCCTCGCGGCGGTTCAGCCACCGCACAATGGGCACCTTGTACCAACCGGCAGAGACACAACGAGCTACTGTCACATTGTCAATGGTTTCCATCTCCACTGGAGGCTCTTCTTCTTCTGCATTAATAAACAGAGAGGTGGTACCAGTGGATGAGGATATGTTTGAGGAGATACTCTTCGATCTAATGTAATTACATTTAGGGGCACATTTACTTACCCATCCTGTTGACGGCACCGATCCGGAATGTCCGACGAGGATTTGGGTCTGCCCCGATTCATCGTGCGTCCAATTTCCTGCATGTGTCGCTTCCCCCGGTGAGGTCCGCCGAAGTTCACCTTCTTCTTCCCAGTGTATGTGAGTGCTGATCTTGCGACACAATTTGCTTTTTAAATTCCGCGATTTGCCCGAATCAGTTGGGTTGTCCGACGTCCACGGCCCCCGATTTGTGTCGTATGAAAGCCGACGCCAATGCACCACAATCCGATCGCATGCGCCAGAATCCCGGGGCAATTCAGCGCCAAACGGAAAAAAAACGCGAAACCCAACGAAAATGCGGCGTTCGTCCCTGGGGTCTCAGAGCACAGATATCAGCTGAAAGGACCTGCATGAAAAAAACCTCCAGAATTATCTGGGCCCAAAAACCGCACACGTAAAACTTAAACCCAAAGACCTTGACCACACAACTAAGACTTGACCAAAGGACTTAGACCCAAAGACCTTGACCACACAGATAAGTCCAGGAATAGGTAAGATCATATACCTGGACCTCTTGACACCAAGGAGAACAGACTTCCCTCCAACACTACATATTGTACACAACCTTTCCTTCTTTAGACAGATCACTTCAGGTGTCCCCGCGTGGTATCTCACCTTAGACCCAACCCTTAGACTATTTGCATGGCAGAAGCTTTAGAGGCCAATGTTGAGAAATCTCTCAAACTTTACATTTCTTGTACAAATCTTGACACCCATCATATGCAGAAAATTAAGAACTGTGTTCATAAATACACTGCCCGATACCTGAGGCGTCCCTTCACCTGCATTGTGATCGAAAACTGGCCCTTGAGTAAGACCTACCTTGGATCATGAGCTTCATCTTGATTTCCCCCTTTCCATGGGGGCTGATAGCCTTGCATGTGTACAAAGCTTCATCCGGATAGTCCACATTGGTCATGTGAAGGGTCAGGTCCCCCTCACTGACCTCCGAGGTGTCCACTCTCACCCGTCCATGGTAATTGTAGTCCTGTTCATCAAAGTCTTCCTTGTCCTTATGGAAGCTGTAGACCAGCTGGGGCTCCTTATACTCATACGTTTGCTGGATGTATGCGTAGATATCTTCAACCTCAATCTCTTCAACAATGTCCTCCCGGTGCCAGCTGAAGCCAAGGTCGTAGGTGCCCTCAATGAAGGAGAACTGACAGGGCAAGGTGGCATTGCCATAACGTGGGACGAGTATCTCCTCATACTGAGGCTTGGGAAGGACATAGTCACAGTCTGAGAAGAAGACAAGAGAAGTGACACAATAATAACCAACAACATGAATGGTCACAGTCCAAGGGTGGACCAACACCATGGCCCCATGACAAGACCACAGCGGACACTGAGTGCCAGGTGGAGATCAGCAAAGACTGTAACCACCAAGCTCTGCACACACTAAGGAAATGTTCTTGCTAATGGTTGATGGTTGTAGCCATTTTTTAGGGGGGCCGTGTAAGGGTCAAGGGCGACACCATGACTACTGCTCAGGATCTACAATGAAGCAGAGAACAGGGGCACTCTCTCTGTTTGGAGACAACAAGGCTTTTGTACTGTGAGAACTGTAAATCTGTCGAATAGGAAAGCTTGGGCATGGAGGGACGCAGCAGGGAAGGCAGAGAGCTCGGGCGCAGAATGGGGCAGGGACGGCAGAGAGCTCGGGCGCAGTGCGGGGCAGGGACAGCAGAGAGCTTGGGTGAAGAGCACGGCAGGGATGGCAGAGAGCTCGGGCGCAGAGCGGGGCAGGGACGGCAGAGAGCTCGGGCGCAGAGCGGGGCAGGGACGGCAGTGAGCTCGGGTAAAGAGCACAGCAGGGACGGCAGAGAACTCAGGAGCAGAGCACGGCAGAAACCGCAGAGAGCTCGGGAGCAGAGCACGGCAGGGACGGCAGATAGCTCTGGAGCAGAGCAGGGCAGGGACGGCAGAGAGCTCGGGTGAAGAGCACGGCAGGGACGGCAGAGAGCTCGGGTAAAGAGCACAGCAGGGACAGCAGAGAGCTCGGGCGCAGAGCACGGAAGGGACGGCAGAGAGCTCGGGAGCAGAGCACAGCAGGGACGGCAGAGAGCACGGGAGCATGGGACAGCAGAGAGCTCGGGAGCAGAGCACGGCAGGGATGGCAGAGAGCTCGGGAGCAGAGCATGGCAGGGACAGCAGATAGCGCTGGAGCAGAGCAGGGCAGCGATGGCAGAGAGCTCGGGTGAAGAGCACGGCAGGGACGGCAGAGAACTCGGGCGCAGAGCACGGCAGGGACGGCAGAGAGCTCGGGAGCAGAGCATGGCAGGGACGGCAGAGAGCACGGGAGCATGGGACAGCAGAGAGCTCGGGAGCAGAGCACGGCAGGAACGGCAGAGAGCTCTGGAGCAGAGCACGGCAGGGACGGCAGAGAGCTCGGGAGCAGAGCATGGCAGGGACGGCAGAGAGCTAGGGAGCAGAGCACGGCAGGGACGGCAGAGAGCTCGGGTGAAGAGCACGGCAGGGACGGCAGAGAGCTCGGGAGCAGAGCACGGCAGGGACGGCAGAGAGCTCGGGAGCAGAGCATGGCAGGGACGGCAGAGAACTCGGGTGAAGAGCAGGGCAGGGACGGCAGAGACCTCGGGAGCAGAGCACGGCAGGGACGGCAGAGAGCTCGGGAGCAGAGCACGGCAGGGACGGCAGAGAGCTCGGGAGCAGAGCATGGCAGGGACGGCAGAGAACTCGGGTGAAGAGCAGGACAGGGACGGCAGAGAGCTCGGGAGCAGAGCACGGCAGGGACGGCAGAGAGATCGGGAACAGAGCGCGGCAGGGACGGCAGAGAGTTCGGAAGCAGAGCGTGGCAGGGACGGCAGAGAGCTCGGGAGCAGAGCACAGCAGGGACGGCAGAGAGCTTGGGAGCAGAGCACGGCAGGGACGGCAGAGAGTTCGGGAGCAGAGCACGGCAGGGACGGCAGAGAGCTCAGATGCAGAGCACGGCAGGGACGGCAGAGAGCTCGGGAGCAGAGCACGGCAGGGACGGCAGAGAGCTCGGGCGCAGAATGGGGCAGGGACGGCAGAGAGCTCGGGAGCAGAGCACGGCAGGGACGGCAGAGAGCTCGGGAGCAGAGCACGGCAGGGACGACAGAGAGCTCGGGCGCAGAGCGGGGCAGGGACGGCAGAGAGCTCGGGAGCAGAGCACGGCAGGGACGGCAGAGAGTTCAGGAGCAGAGCACGGCAGGGACGGCAGAGAGTTCGGGAGCAGAGCGCAGATCTAGATGCTTTTTTACATTTGAGTAACATTGATGTTGTATAGAATTATTTCCCCTAAATCCCTTCTCTTGGTTGCACTTGATGGACTTGTATTTTTTTTCTGTATATTGTGTCTGTATAAACTATGCAACTCACCTGCCAGGTATGAGAAGAGCATCAGTGTGAGCAGGAGGTATAACAGCGCCATCCTCACGAGAGACACAGAACTGTCACAGAATCACAACAGATTCTAGAAGGAAAATGTCAAGAAAGAAACTGTATGTACAGGAGGTCACATGATCTGTGGTGTTACATAGGACTGCAGGACACATCTACTACATGATCTGTACTCAGAGATATCACTGTGTTATCTGTGGTGTTACATAGGACTGCAGGACACATCTACTACATGATCTGTACTCAGAGATATCACTGTGTTATCTGTGGTGTTACATAGGACTGCAGGACACATCTACTACATGATCTGTACTCAGAGATATCACTGTGTTATCTGTGGTATTACATAGGACTGCACGACACATCTACTACATGATCTGTACTCAGAGATATCACTGTGTTATCTGTAGTGTTACATAGCACTGCACGACACATCTACTACATGATCTGTACTCAGAGATATCACTGTGTTATCTGTGGTGTTACATAGGACTGCAGGACACATCTACTACATGATCTGTACTCAGAGATATCACTGTGTTATCTATGGTGTTACATAGGACTGCAGGACACATCTACTACATGATCTGTACTCAGAGATATCACTGTGTTATCTGTGGTGTTACATAGGACTGCAGGACACATCTACTACATGATCTGTACCCAGAGATATAACTGTGTTATCTGTGGTGTTACATAGGACTGCAGGACACATCTACTACATGATCTGTACCCAGAGATATCACTGTGTTATCTGTGGTGTTACATAGGACTGCAGGACACATCTACTACATGATCTGTACTCAGAGATATCACTGTGTTATCTGTGCTGTTACATAGGACTGGAGGACACATCTACTACATGATCTGTACTCAGAGATATCACTGTGTTATCTGTGGTGTTACATGGGACTGCAGGACACATCTACTACATGATCTGTACTCAGAGATATCACTGTGTTATCTGTGGTGTTACATAGGACTGCAGGACACATCTACTACATGATCTGTACTCAGAGATATCACTGTGTTATCTGTGGTGTTACATAGGACTGCAGGACACATCTACTACATGATCTGTACTCAGAGATATCACTGTGTTATCTGTGGTGTTACATGGGACTGCAGGTCTTGTCCCCCCTCTCTCAGCTCCTTACCTTGTCCTCTCTCGTAGCTGCTCTGGTTGTGACACCTGTGGCCCCTGCCTCTGCTGTGCTGTGGGGTCCCCGGGGGCCCAGTGCCGGCGGCAGCCAGTGAGGTGCGGACACGGTGCTCGCTGTTACCGTGTAATTATCTGTGAGGACGAGGAGGAGAATGGAAAGTTCTGGGATCTGTGGGAGACTGAGAATCATAACTGACAGATATCAGCAGGACACATGACCCCAGAGATAGAGAGGACACAGGAGCAGTGAGGGTCCTGATCACAAGAGCTTACACTCTGTGAGGAGATAGAGAGGACAAGGGAGCAGTGAGGGTCCTGATCACAAAAGCTTACACAAGAGCTTACAAAAGATGTCTCGGTCCAGGAGATAAGTCTCGGTCCAGGTGATAAGACTCAGTCCAGGTGATAAGTCTCGGTCCAGGTGATAAATCTCAGTCCAGATGATAAGTCTCATTCAAGCTGATGAGTCTCAGTCCAAGTGATAAGTCTCAGTCCAGTTGTTAAGTCTCAGTCCAGGTGATAAGTCTCAGTCCAGGTGATAAGTCTCGGTCCAGGTGATGAGTCTCGGTCCAGGTGATGAGTCTCAGTCCAGGTGATTAGTCTCAGTCCAGGTGATGAGTCTCAGTCCAGGTGATGAGTCTCAGTCAAGGTGATAAGTCTCTGTCCAGGTGTTAAATCTCAGTCCAGATGATAAGTCTCAGTCCATGTGATAAATCTCAGTCCAGGTGATAAGTCTCAGTCCAGGTGATGAGTCTCAGTCAAGGTGATACGTCTCAGTCCAAGTGATAAGTCTCGGTCGAGGTGATAAATCTCAGTCCAGGTGATAAGTCTCAGTCCAGGTGATAAGTCTCAGTCAAAGTCATAAGGCGCAGTCCAGGTGATACGTCTCAGTCCAGGTGATAAGTCTCAGACCAGGTGATAAGTTTCAGTCCAGGTGATAAGACTCAGTCCAGGTGATAAGTCTCAGTCCAGGTGATAAGTCTCAGTCCAGGTGATGAGTCTCAGACCAGGTGATAAGTTTCAGTCCAGGTGATAAGTCTAAGTCCAGGTGATAAGACTCAGTCCAGGTGATAAGTCTCGGTCCAGGTGATAAGTCTCGGTTCAGGTGATAAGTCTCGGTCCAGGTGATAAGTCTCGGTCCAGGTGATAAGTCTCAGTTCAGGTGATAAGTCTCGGTTCATGTGATAAGTCTCATTCCAACTGATAAGTCTCGGTCCAGGTGATAAGTCTCGGTTCAGGTGATAAGTCTCGGTCCAGGTGATAAGTCTCAGTCCAAGTGATAAGTCTTGATCCAGGTGATAAGTCTCAGTCCAGGTGATGAGTCTCAGTCAAGGTGATAAATCTCAATCCAGGTATTAAATCTCAGTCCAGATGATAAGTCTCAGTCAAGCTGATAAGTCTCAGTCAAGCTGATGAGTCTCAGTCCAGGTGATAAGTCTCAGTCCAGGTGATAGGTCTCAGTCCAGTTGATAAGTCTCAGTCCAGGTGATAAGTCTCGGTTCAGGTGATAAGTCTCGGTCCAGGTGATGAGTCTCAGTCAAGGTGATAAGTCTCAGTCAAGGTGATGAGTCTCAGTCAAGCTGATGAGTCTCAGTCCAGGTGATAGGTCTCAGTCCAGGTGATAAGTCTCAGTCCAGGTGATAAGTCTCGGTTCAGGTGATAAGTCTCGGTCCAGGCGATAAGACTCAGTCCAGCTGATGAGTCTAAGTCCAAGTGATAAGTCTTGGTCCAGGTGATAAGTCTCGGTCCAGGTGATAAGTCTCGGTCCAGGTGATAAGTCTCAGTCCAGGTGATGAGTCTCAGTCAAGGTGATGAGTCTCGGTCCAGGTGATAAGTCTCAGTCCAGGTGATAAGTCTCAGTCCAGGTGATAATTCTCAGTCCAGGTGAAAAGTCTCAGTCCGGGTGATAAGTCTCGGTCCAGGTGATAAGTCTCAGTCTAGGTGAAAAGTCTCAGTCTAGGTGAAAAGTCTCAGTCCAGGTGTTAAATCTCAGTCCAGATTATAAGTCTCAGTCAAGCTAATGAGTCTCAGTCCAAATGATAAGTCTCAGTCCAGGTGATAGGACTCAGTCCAGGTGATGAGTCTCAGTTTAGTTGTTAAGTCTCAGTCCCGGTGATAAGTCTCAGTCCCGGTTATAAGTCTCGGTCCAGGTGTTAAATCTCAGTCCAGATGATAAGTCTCAGTCCAGGTGATGAGTCTCAGTCAAGGTGATGAGTCTCAGTCCAAGTGATAAGTCTCCGTCCAGGTGATAAGTCTCGGTCAAGCTGATGAGTCTCATTCCAGTTGATAAGTCTCAGTCCAGGTGATAAGTCTCAGTCCGTGTGATAAGTCTCAGTCCCAGTGATACGTCTCAGTCCAGGTGATAAGTCTCAGTCCAGGTGATAAGTCTCAGTCTAGGTGATGAGTCAAAGTCAAGGTGATAAGTCTCAGTCCAGGTGATAAGTCTCGGTCCAGGTGATAAGTCTCGGTCCAGGTGATAAGACTCGGTCCAGGTGATAAGACTTGGTCCAGGTGATAATTCTCGGTCCAGGTGATAAGTCTCAGTCCATGTAATAAGTCTCGGTCCAGGTGATGAGTTTCAGTCCATGTAAAAAGTCTCGGTCCAGGTGATAAGTCTCGGTCCCCGTGATAAGTCTCAGTCTATGTGATAAGTCTCAGTCCAGGTGATAAGTCTTGGTCCAGGTGATAAGTCTCGTTCCAGGTGATAAGTCTCGGTCCAGGTGATAAGTTTCAGTCCAGGTGTTAAATCTCAGTCCAGATGATAAGTCTCAGCAAGCTGATAAGTCTCAGTCAAGCTGATGAGTCTCAGTCCAGGTGATAAGTCTCGGTCCAAGTGATAAGACTCAGTCCAGCTGATGAGTCTCAGTCCAAGTGATACGTCTTGGTCCAGGTGAAAATTCTCGGTCCAGGTGATAAGTCTCAGTCCAGGAGATGAGTCTCATTCCAGGTGATAAATCTCATTTCAGGTATTAAATCTCAGTCCAGATGATGTCTCAGTCAAGCTGATAAGTCTCATTCAAGCTGATGAGTCTCAGTCCAGGTCATAAGTCTCAGTCCAGGTGATAAGTCTCAGTCCAGGTGATGAGTCTCAGTCCAGGTGATGAGTCTCAGTCAAGGTGATGAGTCTCAGTCCAGGTGATAAGTCTCGGTCCAGGTAATAAGTCTCGGTCCAGGTGATAAGTCTCAGTCAAGGTGATAAGTCTCAATCCAGGTGTTAAATCTCAGTCCAGATGATAAGTCTCAGTCAAGCTGATGAGTCTCAGTCCAGGTGATAAGTCTCAGTCCGGGAAATAAGTCTCAGTCCAGTTGTTAAGTCTCAGTCCCGGTGATAAGTCTCGGTCCAGGTGATAAGTCTCGGTCCCGGTGATAAGTCTCGGTCCAGGAGATAAATCTCGGTCCAGGTGATAAGTATCAGTCCAGGTGATAAGTCTCGATCCAGGTGATAAGTCTCGGTCCAGGTGATAAGTATCAGTCCAGGTGATAAGTCTCGATCCAGGTGATAAGTCTCAGTCCAGGTGATAAGTCTCAGTCCAGGTGATAATTTTCAGTCAAGCTGATGAGTCTCAGTCCAGGTGAAAGGCTCAGTCTGGGTGATAAGTCTCGGTCCAGGTGATAAGTCTCAGTCCAGGTGATAAATCTCAGCCCAGGTGATAAGATTCGGTCCAGGTGATAAGACTTGGTCCAGGTGATAAGTCTCGGTCCAGGTGATAAGTCTCGTTCCAGGTGATAAGACTCAGTCCAGCTAATGAGTCTCAGTCCAGGTGATACGTCTCGGTCCAGGTGATAAGTCTGAGTCCAGGTGATGAGTCTCAGTCAAGGTGATAAATCTCAATCCAGGTATTAAATCTCAGTCCAGATGATAGGTCTCAGTCAAGCTGATAAGTCTCGGTCCAGGTGATAAGTCTCGGTCCAGGTGATAAGTCTTGGTCCAGGTGATAAGTCTCAGTCCAGGTGAAAAGTCTCAGTCTAGGTGATAATTCTCAGTCCAGGTGATAAGTCTCGGTCCAGGTGATAAGTCTCGGTCCAGGTGATAATTTTCAGTCAAGCTGATGAGTCTCAGTCCAGGTGAAAAGTCTCAGTCCGGGAAATAAGTCTCAGTCCAGTTGTTAAGTCTCAGTCCCGGTGATAAGTCTCGGTCCAGGAGATAAATCTCGGTCCAGGTGATAAGTCTCGGTCCAGTTGTTAAGTCTCAGTCCCGGTGATAAGTCTCGGTCCAGGAGATAAATCTCGGTCCAGGTGATAAGTCTCAGTCAAGCTGATGAGTCTCAGTCCAGGTGATAAGTCTCAGTCCAGGTGATAAGTCTCAGTCCAGTTGTTAAGTCTCAGTCCCGGTGATAAGTCTCGGTCCAGGAGATAAATCTCGGTCCAGGAGATAAATCTCGGTCCCGGTGATAAGTCTCGGTCCAGGAGATTAATCTCGGTCCAGGTGATAAGTCTCGATCCAGGTGATAAGTCTCAGTCCAGGTGATAAGTCTCAGTCCAGGTGATAAGTCTCGGTCCAGGTGATAAATCTCAGCCCAGGTGATAAGATTCGGTCCAGGTGATAAGACTTGGTCCAGGTGATAAGTCTCGGTCCAGGTGATAAGTCTAGGTCCAGGTGATAAGTCTCGGTCCAGGTGATGAGTTTCAGTCCATGTAATAAGTCTCGGTCCAGGTGATAAGTCTCAGTCCCCGTGATAATTCTCAGTTTAGGTGATAAGTCTCGGTCCAGGTGATAAGTTTCGGTCCAGGTGATAAGTCTCGGTCCAGGTGTTATATCTCAGTCCAGATGATAAGTCTCAGTCAAGTTGATGAGTCTCAGTCCATGTGATAAATCTAAGTCCAGGTGAAAAGTCTCAGTCCGGGTGATAAGTCTCAATCCAGGTGATAAGTCTCGGTCCAGGTGATAAGTCTCGGTCCTGGTGATAAGTCTCGTTCCAGGTGATAAGACTCAGTCCCCGTGATAATTCTCAGTTTAGGTGATAAGTCTCGGTCCAGGTGATAAGTTTCGGTCCAGGTGATAAGTCTCGGTCCAGGTGTTATATCTCAGTCCAGGTGATGAGTCTCAGTCAAGGTGATAAATCTCAATCCAGGTATTAAATCTCAGTCCAGATGATAGGACTCAGTCAAGCTGATAAGTCTCAGTCCAGGTGATGAGTCTCGGTCCAGGTGATAAGTCTCGGTCCAGGTGATAAGTCTCGGTCCAGGTGATAAGTCTTGGTCCAGGTGATAAGTCTCAGTCCAGGTGAAAAGTCTCAGTCTAGGTGATAATTCTCAGTCCAGGTGATAAGTCTCGGTCCAGGTGATAAGTCTCGGTCCAGATGATAAGTCTCGGTCCAGGTGTTATATCTCAGTCCAGATAATAAGTCTCGGTCCAGGTGTTATATCTCAGTCCAGATGATAAGTCTCAGTCAAGCTGATGAGTCTCATTCCATGTGATAAATCTCAGTCCATGTGAAAAGTCTCAGTCCGGTTGATAAGTCTTGGTCCAGGTGATAATCTCGGTCCAGGTGATAAGACTCAGTCCAGCTGATGAGTCTCAGTCCAAGTGATAAGTCTCGGTCCAGGTGAAAAGTCTCGGTCCAGGTGATAAGTCTCAGTCCAGGTGATGAGTCTAAGTCAAGGTGATGAGTCTCAGTCAAGCTGATGAGTCTCAGTAACGGTGATAAGTCTCAGTCCAGATGATAAGTCTCAGTCAAGCTGATGAGTCTCAGTCCATGTCATAAATCTCAGTCCAGGTGATAAGTCTCGGTCTATGTGATAAGTCTCGGTCTAGGTGATCATTTTAAGTCCAGGTGATAAGTCTCGGTCCAGGTGATAAGTCTCGGTCCAGGTGATAATTTTCAGTCAAGCTGATGAGTCTCAGTCCAGGTGAAAAGTCTCAGTCCGGGAAATAAGTCTCAGTCCAGTTGTTAAGTCTCAGTCCCGGTGATAAGTCTCGGTCCAGGAGATAAATCTCGGTCCAGGTGATAAGTCTCGGTCCAGTTGTTAAGTCTCAGTCCCGGTGATAAGTCTCGGTCCAGGAGATAAATCTCGGTCCAGGTGATAAGTCTCAGTCAAGCTGATGAGTCTCAGTCCAGGTGATAAGTCTCAGTCCAGGTGATAAGTCTCAGTCCAGTTGTTAAGTCTCAGTCCCGGTGATAAGTCTCGGTCCAGGAGATAAATCTCGGTCCAGGAGATAAATCTCGGTCCCGGTGATAAGTCTCGGTCCAGGAGATTAATCTCGGTCCAGGTGATAAGTATCAGTCCAGGTGATAAGTCTCGATCCAGGTGATAAGTCTCAGTCCAGGTGATAAGTCTCAGTCCAGGTGATAAGTCTCGGTCCAGGTGATAAATCTCAGCCCAGGTGATAAGATTCGGTCCAGGTGATAAGACTTGGTCCAGGTGATAAGTCTCGGTCCAGGTGATAAGTCTAGGTCCAGGTGATAAGTCTCGGTCCAGGTGATGAGTTTCAGTCCATGTAATAAGTCTCGGTCCAGGTGATAAGTCTCAGTCCCCGTGATAATTCTCAGTTTAGGTGATAAGTCTCGGTCCAGGTGATAAGTTTCGGTCCAGGTGATAAGTCTCGGTCCAGGTGTTATATCTCAGTCCAGATGATAAGTCTCAGTCAAGTTGATGAGTCTCAGTCCATGTGATAAATCTAAGTCCAGGTGAAAAGTCTCAGTCCGGGTGATAAGTCTCAATCCAGGTGATAAGTCTCGGTCCAGGTGATAAGTCTCGGTCTAGGTGATCATTTTAAGTCCAGGTGATAAGTCTCGGTCCAGGTGATAAGTCTCGGTCCAGGTGATAATTTTCAGTCAAGCTGATGAGTCTCAGTCCAGGTGAAAAGTCTCAGTCCGGGAAATAAGTCTCAGTCCAGTTGTTAAGTCTCAGTCCCGGTGATAAGTCTCGGTCCAGGAGATAAATCTCGGTCCAGGTGATAAGTCTCGGTCCAGTTGTTAAGTCTCAGTCCCGGTGATAAGTCTCGGTCCAGGAGATAAATCTCGGTCCAGGTGATAAGTCTCAGTCAAGCTGATGAGTCTCAGTCCAGGTGATAAGTCTCAGTCCAGGTGATAAGTCTCAGTCCAGTTGTTAAGTCTCAGTCCCGGTGATAAGTCTCGGTCCAGGAGATAAATCTCGGTCCAGGAGATAAATCTCGGTCCCGGTGATAAGTCTCGGTCCAGGAGATTAATCTCGGTCCAGGTGATAAGTATCAGTCCAGGTGATAAGTCTCGATCCAGGTGATAAGTCTCAGTCCAGGTGATAAGTCTCAGTCCAGGTGATAAGTCTCGGTCCAGGTGATAAATCTCAGCCCAGGTGATAAGATTCGGTCCAGGTGATAAGACTTGGTCCAGGTGATAAGTCTCGGTCCAGGTGATAAGTCTAGGTCCAGGTGATAAGTCTCGGTCCAGGTGATGAGTTTCAGTCCATGTAATAAGTCTCGGTCCAGGTGATAAGTCTCAGTCCCCGTGATAATTCTCAGTTTAGGTGATAAGTCTCGGTCCAGGTGATAAGTTTCGGTCCAGGTGATAAGTCTCGGTCCAGGTGTTATATCTCAGTCCAGATGATAAGTCTCAGTCAAGTTGATGAGTCTCAGTCCATGTGATAAATCTAAGTCCAGGTGAAAAGTCTCAGTCCGGGTGATAAGTCTCAATCCAGGTGATAAGTCTCGGTCCAGGTGATAAGTCTCGGTCCTGGTGATAAGTCTCGTTCCAGGTGATAAGACTCAGTCCAGCTAATGAGTCTCGGTCCAGGTGATGAGTTTCAGTCCATGTAATAAGTCTCGGTCCAGGTGATAAGTCTCAGTCCCCGTGATAATTCTCAGTTTAGGTGATAAGTCTCGGTCCAGGTGATAAGTTTCGGTCCAGGTGATAAGTCTCGGTCCAGGTGTTATATCTCAGTCCAGGTGATGAGTCTCAGTCAAGGTGATAAATCTCAATCCAGGTATTAAATCTCAGTCCAGATGATAGGACTCAGTCAAGCTGATAAGTCTCAGTCCAGGTGATGAGTCTCGGTCCAGGTGATAAGTCTCGGTCCAGGTGATAAGTCTTGGTCCAGGTGATAAGTCTCAGTCCAGGTGAAAAGTCTCAGTCTAGGTGATAATTCTCAGTCCAGGTGATAAGTCTCAGTCCAGGTGATGAGTCTCGGTCCAGGTGATAAGTCTCGGTCCAGATGATAAGTCTCGGTCCAGGTGTTATATCTCAGTCCAGATGATAAGTCTCGGTCCAGGTGTTATATCTCAGTCCAGATGATAAGTCTCAGTCAAGCTGATGAGTCTCATTCCATGTGATAAATCTCAGTCCATGTGAAAAGTCTCAGTCCGGTTGATAAGTCTTGGTCCAGGTGATAATCTCGGTCCAGGTGATAAGACTCAGTCCAGCTGATGAGTCTCAGTCCAAGTGATAAGTCTCGGTCCAGGTGAAAAGTCTCGGTCCAGGTGATAAGTCTCAGTCCAGGTGATGAGTCTAAGTCAAGGTGATGAGTCTCAGTCCAGGTGATGAGTCTAAGTCAAGGTGATGAGTCTCAGTCAAGCTGATGAGTCTCAGTAACGGTGATAAGTCTCAGTCCAGATGATAAGTCTCAGTCAAGCTGATGAGTCTCAGTCCATGTCATAAATCTCAGTCCAGGTGATAAGTCTCGGTCTATGTGATAAGTCTCGGTCTAGGTGATCATTTTCAGTCCAGGTGATGAGTCTCAGTCAAGGTGATGAGTCTCAGTCCAGGTGATAAGTCTCGGTCCAGGTGATAATTCTCGGTCAAGGTGATAAGACTCAGTCCAGGTGTTAAATCTCAGTCCAGCTGATAAGTCTCAGTCAAACTTATGAGTCTCAGTCCATGTGATATATCTCAGTCCATGTGATAAATCTCAGTACAGGTGATAATTCTCAGTCCAGTTGATGAGTCTCAGTCAAGGCGATGAGTCCCCGTCAAGGTGATAAGTCTCGATCCAGGTGATAAGTCTCGGTCCAGGTGTTAAATCTCAGTCCAGATGATATGTCTCAGTCGAGGTGATGAGTCTCAGTCCATGTGAAAAATCTCGGTCCAGGTGATAAGTCTCGGTCTAGGTGATAATTCTCAGTCCAGGTGATAAGTCTCAGTCCTGGTGATAAGTCTCAGTCAACGTGTTAAATCTCAGTCCCGGTGATAATTCTCATACCAGGTGATAAGTCTCAGTCCAGGTGATAAGTCTTAGTCCAGGTGATGAGTCTCAGTCAAGGTGATAAGTCTCAGTCCAGGTGATAAGTCTCGGTCCAGGTGATAAGTCTCGGTCCAGGTGATAAGTCTCGGTCCAGGTGATAAGCCTCAGTCCAGGTGATAAGACTCAGTCCAGCTGATGAGGCTCAGTCCAAGTGATAAGTCTCGGTTCAGGTGATGAGTCTCAGTCCAAGTGATAAGTCTCGGTCCAGGTGATAGGACTCAGTCCAGGTGATAAGTCTCAGTCCAGGTGATAAGACTCAGTCCAGGTGATGAGGCTCAGTCCAGGTGATAAGACTCAATCCAGGTGATGAGTCTAAGTCCGAAAAATAAGTCTCTTCCAGGTGATAAGTCTCAGTCCAGGTGGTAAGTCTCGGTCCAGGTGATAAATCTCGGTCCAGGTGATAAGTCTCGGTCCATGTGATAAGTCTCGGTCCATGTGATAAGTCTCGGTCCAGGTGATAAATCTCGGTCCAGGTGATAAGTCTCGGTCCATGTGATAAGTCTCGTCCATGTGATAAGTCTCGGTCCAGGTGATAAGTCTCGGTCCAGGTGAGAAGTCTCGGTCCAGGTGATAATCTCGGTCCAGGTGATAAGACTCAGTCCAGCTGATGAGTCTCAGTCCAAGTGATAAGTCTCGGTTTAGGTGATAAGTCTCGGTCCAGGTGATAAGTCTCGTTCCAGGAGATAAGTCTTGGTCCAGGTGTTAAATCTCAGTCCAGATAATAAGTCTCAGTCAAGCTGATGAGTCTCAGTCCAGGTGATGAGTCTCGGTTAAGGTGATAAGTCTCAGTCCAGGTGATAAGACTCAGTCCAGGTGATGAGTCTCAGTCCGCGAAATAAGTCTCTCCCAGGTGATAAGTCTCAGTCCAGGCGATAAGTCTCAGTCCAGGTGTTATGTCTTGGTCCAGGTGGGAAGTCTCGGTCCATGTGATAAGTCTAGGTCCAGGTGATAAGTCTCGGTCCAGGTGATAAGTCTCGGTCCAGGTGATGAGTCTCGGTCCAGGTGATAAGTCTCGGTCCAGGTGATAATCTCGGTCCAGGTGATAAGACTCAGTCCAGCTGATGAGTCTCAGTCCAAGTGATAAGTCTCGGTCCAGGTGATAAGTCTCGTCCAGGTGATAAGTCTCGGTCCAGGTGATAAGTCTCATTCCAGGTGATGAGTCTCAGTCCGCGAAATAAGTCTCTTCCAGGTGATAAGTCTCAGTCCAGGCGATAAGTCTCAGTCCAGGTGTTATGTCTTGGTCCAGGTGGGAAGTCTCGGTCCATGTGATAAGTCTAGGTCCAGGTGATAAGTCTCGGTCCAGGTGATAAGTCTCGGTCCAGGTGATGAGTCTCGGTCCAGGTGATAAGTCTCGGTCCAGGTGATAATCTCGGTCCAGGTGATAAGACTCAGTCCAGCTGATGAGTCTCAGTCCAAGTGATAAGTCTCGGTCCAGGTGATAAGTCTCGTCCAGGTGATAAGTCTCGGTCCAGGTGATAAGTCTCATTCCAGGTGTTAAATCTCAGTCCAGATGATAAGTCTCAGTCAAGCTGATGAGTCTCATTCCAGGTGATAAGACTCTGTCCAGCTGATGAGTCTAAGTCCAAGTAATAAGTCTCGGTCCAGGAGATAAGTCTCGGTTCAGGTGAGAAATTTCAGTCCAGGTGATAAGACTCAGTCCAGCTGATGAGTCTCAGTCCAAGGGATAAGTCTCGGTTCAGGTGATGAGTCTCAGTCAAAGTGATAAGTCTCAGTCCAGGTGATAAGTCTCAGTCCAGCTGATGAGTCTCAGTCCAAGTGATAAGTCTTGGTCCAGGTGATAAGTCTCGGTCCTGGTGATAAGTCTCGGTCCAGGTAATAATTCGATAAGTCTCAGTCCAGGTGATAAGTCTCGGTTCAGGTGATGAGTCTCAGTCAAGGTGATAAGTCTCAATCCAGGTGTTAAATCTCAGTCCAGATGATAAGTCTCAGTCCAGGTGATGAGTCTCAGTCAAGGTGATGAGTCTCAGTCCAGGTGATAAGTCTCGGTCCAGGTGATAATTCTCGGTCAAGGCGATAAGACTCAGTCCAGGTGTTAAATCTCAGTCCAGCTGATAAGTCTCAGTCAAACTTATGAGTCTCAGTCCATGTGATATATCTCAGTCCATGTGATAAATCTCAGTACAGGTGATAATTCTCAGTCCAGTTGATGAGTCTCAGTCAAGGCGATGAGTCCCCGTCAAGGTGATAAGTCTCGATCCAGGTGATAAGTCTCGGTCCAGGTGTTAAATCTCAGTCCAGATGATATGTCTCAGTCGAGGTGATGAGTCTCAGTCCATGTGAAAAATCTCGGTCCAGGTGATAAGTCTCGGTCTAGGTGATAATTCTCAGTCCAGGTGATAAGTCTCAGTCCAAGTGATAAGTCTCGGTCCAGGTGATAAGTCTCAGTCCAGGTGTTAAATCTCAGTCCAGATGATATGTCTCAGTCGAGGTGATGAGTCTCAGTCCATGTGAAAAATCTCGGTCCAGGTGATAAGTCTCGGTCTAGGTGATAATTCTCAGTCCAGGTGATAAGTCTCAGTCCAAGTGATAAGTCTCGGTTTAGGCGATAAGTCTCGGTCCAGGTGATAAGTCTCGTTCCAGGAGATAAGTCTTGGTCCAGGTGTTAAATCTCAGTCCAGATAATAAGTCTCAGTCAAGCTGATGAGTCTCAGTCCAGGTGATGAGTCTCGGTTCAGGTGATAAGTCTCAGTCCACGTGATAAGACTCAGTCCAGGTGATGAGTCTCAGTCCGCGAAATAAGTCTCTTCCAGGTGATAAGTCTCAGTCCAGGCGATAAGTCTCAGTCCAGGTGTTATGTCTCGGTCCAGGTGGGAAGTCTCGGTCCATGTGATAAGTCTAGGTCCAGGTGATAAGTCTCGGTCCAGGTGATAAGTCTCGGTCCAGGTGATGAGTCTCGGTCCAGGTGATAAGTCTCGGTCCAGGTGATAATCTCGGTCCAGGTGATAAGACTCAGTCCAGCTGATGAGTCTCAGTCCAAGTGATAAGTCTCGGTCCAGGTGATAAGTCTCGTCCAGGTGATAAGTCTCATTCCAGGTGTTAAATCTCAGTCCAGATGATAAGTCTCAGTCAAGCTGATGAGTCTAAGTCCAAGTAATAAGTCTCGGTCCAGGAGATAAGTCTCGGTTCAGGTGAGAAATTTCAGTCCAGGTGATAAGACTCAGTCCAGCTGATGAGTCTCAGTCCAAGTGATAAGTCTCGGTTCAGGTGATGAGTCTCAGTCAAAGTGATAAGTCTCGGTCCAGGTTATAAGTCTCAGTCCAGGTGATAAGTCTTGGTCCAGATGATAAGTCTCGGTCCTGGTGATAAGTCTCGGTCCAGGTAATAATTCGATAAGTCTCAGTCCAGGTGATAAGTCTCATTCCAGGGGATAAGTCTCGGTCCAGGTGATGAGTCTCAGTCAAGGTGATAAGTCTCAATCCAGGTGTTAAATCTCAGTCCAGATGATAAGTCTCAGTCCAGGTGATGAGTCTCAGTCCGGGAAATAAGTCTCAGTCCAGTTGTTAAATCTCAGTCCCGGTGATAAGTCTCGGTCCAGGAGATAAGTCTCAGTCCAGGTGATAAGTCTCGGTCCAGGTGATAAGTCTCAGTCCAGCTGATGAGTCTCAGTCCAGGTGATAAGTCTCAGTCCAGGTGATAAGTCTCAGTCCAGGTGATAAGTCTCGGTCCAGGTGATAAGTCTCAGTCCAGGTGTTAAATCTCAGTCCAGATTATAAGTCTCAGTCAAGCTAATGAGTCTCAGTTCAAGTGAAAAGTCTCAGTCCAGGTGATGAGTCTCAGTCCGCGAAATAAGTCTCATTCCAGGTGATAAGACTCAATCCAGGTGATGAGTCTAAGGGCCACATTTATCACTTTTGTGCGCCTAATGGTTTTACGTGCGCCTTGTTTCGGGCGCATTATTGCGCCTGAATTATCACACGATGAAAACATGTGTGATAAGTAGCTTCTAATGGTCATATGTATCACTTGTGATTCCCAGCATGCCTTGGCGCAGCAAACTATATTTAGGCGCAAGTTAGGCGCAAATGTTAAATCTCACTCTAGCTATCACATGAGCAGAAACCTGTTGCCAAACGATGAGGAGAACAGCAATTGCAAAGCGTACCACAAATCTAAGGACGTCTCGACCTGCAGCAACCCCTGGCAGCTTGCCAAGAGCCAGCACATCCTTAGCTCCAAGCCCTGTTTCTGATGAAGCATCTGAATTGTTATCAGCTCCCAATATTAGCGAGGAGTCTAGTGGTGATTCCCATGGGAGTGCATTGGATGGAGTCCGTCTTCGTAAAAAAAAATTTACGAAAAAAGAAAAACATCTTCTAGTATCCAAGGTGTTTATATTGACTCCTCCATGTTCTGTATTTGTTTAATATTTTCCTGTGTCTTTTACTGTCAACCTTTTTAATGCCACAGTTGTGTTTAAGTGTCTGTTTTTTTTTTTTTTTTTTAAAAATTGTCAACATAGTGCTTGACACTATTTTTTCATCATAAATTATACACATCTTTTTGAATGCACTTTGTCTGGCATGCAAACGTTAAGGCCGCGGTCACACGTACCGCTAGGCGAACGTTCCTAACGTTACGCTAGCGCACAGGGGGTGGTCCTCGGCCCAAACGCACATGCCTTTCCATGGAAACGCATGCGATTGTTAAGCCGATCGCATGTGTTTCTCTGGAAACGCATGTGCAGTTGGGCCGAGGAACTCCCCCTGTGCACTTGCATCGCGTTATGACGGAACGCTTAGCGGTACGTGTGACCGCGGACTAATTTTGAATGCAGCAAAATACATCACAACCCATAATTTTCGTAAAAAATTAAAATGTTAACGTAAAGATTAGCTCAGGATTGTTCATTTATGCTAAACATACCATGAGATGTTTTTTTTTTTTTTTTTTTCTTTCAGTTTGTTGCAAATTTTGATGTTTTGTTTGGCCGCAAATCTGCAAAGACCCCCCCGAGTGTTAAAAATTCCATCTTGTCGCAAATTTGTGAACAAATCAATGCCATTGGTGTTGAGAAGCGTTCTGTTGATGACATTCGTAAAAAATGGCATGATTTAAGGCGACGAGTCAAAAACAAAATTACAACTTCATTAAATGATTCCCAGCATGCTACTCCTGCTAATTCAGCATCTTTGTTATTTGACAACTTGGAAGAGCAAATTGCAACCACACTACATCCACATCAGTTGCGTGGATTGGGTCCATTTGATGTTCTCCGCCGTCGCACTGCTGAAGGTAATTTTTTTTTTAAATTTTGAATTTGTTTAATGTATTTGTTAATTTTTGCCTCTAATTTTTTTTTTTTTTCACACATGAAATAGCAGGACCAACTCAGATGGATGTTGACAATGCTTTAACCCCATCGATACTGGAGAGTAATCCGACAACCAACTCAGCACAATCTGCCACTGTTGTTGCTGCCGATGTGTCACCCAGTTCCAACCCAACTCCTGTTTTGCAAATATTTAATGAGGCACAAAAAGTTTTTTTGGAAAAATATATATGTTCACACACTTCACTACTTGAGGGATTAATTGCAACACAGGAAAAAATATCTGTGTCTTTAGACAAAATATCAACAGTCCTTACTGAAGGATTACAATGTTTACATAAAGATGTTACCAACAAATCCCAGCAATTAGTATGCATTAAGGAATGTTTAGGCTCACGAACTCCCTCACATAATAGCCCTAATGTCCCCCCAAAAAATATATCGACCACATCAACACCAACCTTTGAGAGTGATTTAGAGAGCAATTGGGGAGATGATCCACATGTACAACATTGCCCTTCTGTGAACACTCAAATTACTCCACCCTCTGCTGTAAATCTGTTTTGGAGAAAGGGAAAAGCATTTCCTCGCCAAATGATATTTTCACCTGAGCAGTATAGTGAGACTCAAGTGTAAAAATGTGTTTTTTTAAATTTTTTTTTTTTTTTTTTTTATTTTTAATTTTGGCCAAAAAATGGGCAAATTTATTTTCAAGTATATATCTATACACTGATGTATATTGATTAAAAATATAACATTTACAACAAAATATGCTAGCTTCCTTCCGCATTAGTATTGTATTTTTTTCTTTGAGGTTTATTATCAAACAACGCGTTATGGTGTGTGTAATCCATGTGATTCTCTGATCTCAATACAACACGTTAACCACCAAAAAAAACCTGCTCCAGCTCTTCAAGAGTCTAAAAAAAATTAACCCATTGCCAATAAGGTGTGATACCAGTCAATGTAGCATCCAGAGGATGGCGAAAATACAAATAGACTGCCCATTACATCAGGCAACGTGGAGGGGGCCTTTTGATTGGCAAAAAGATCATGCATGAATAATATGTTTCCCTCAATGCAAGGCGGGAAAGGATAACCAGTGACTGTGTGAATTTTGCGCCACCACCTTGTTCTAATGAAAATAAATTGTTGTCCAATGCTTGTGCTTCGTTCTGGCTTTTTTTGGAAGATCAATTTTTAGTTTATGCTGCTTTTGTTTTTAATATATGTACAACTAATACAAGTTGTCAAGTTCTCAAAGCCCCCCCACATTAAAAGATTCATGCAAAACTGGTTTCAATCGTTAGTGCAACGTTTGTGCAGACCATCATTTACTTAGTGCTGAGATTATTTTTAATGTATGTGCATGTGTTTTGGATGACCTTTTTGCATTTAACTAGTGACACTTCCCTGGTTTGCTCACAAGGGTGAGCTAGCAAACACATTGCACTTTCATAGTAATGAATTGTGCTGCCCTTTGACCCAAAGTATATTTTCAATAAAATTGTTTGCGCAAGAAAGGCTAATTTCCGCAGCACAAACCAGCACAAACGTAGGACACAAATTTTTACAAATGTAACAAAGGTGGTGGGTACAAATTCACTCTGTTGTGGCTGAGGCATGCAAAATGCACAATAAAACCAGATTGCCCTGTTGTATTTTAAGGACCCACAATATCTATGTAGCTTATGATAACTGCATGAGCTTTACTTTTCGATCTTGAATTAATTATTTACAACTCCAAATTTTGGTTACATGTGAGCATCATGTTCTCATTACATCATGACTGAAAATGGACACCCTGGCATCACAAAAAAAAAATTTATTTTTCAAATACAATTCAAAACCACAAAATATAACATTACTCAATTGAACTAAAATATTATTAATACACAGTTATTAAAGAATCATATTAACAATAAACTCATTTTTTAATTTGAAAAATAACGTTGTGTAGGTTGCGCACGAACTTGCTGTCCATCGACACTGATAATGGTGTCTTCTTCACCTTGTGAGCTGGTATGTTCGCGCAGATCATCAGCTATGTTAATGGGGACGTGATGCTTGACTGCAATGTTATGGAGGACACAACAACTGATTATGATTTTGCATACAAAATCCGGTTTGTAAAGCAGCGCACCTCCCGAAATATCCAGACACCTGAAACGGGACTTTAGTAATCCAAAGAGCCGCTCAATGTTGCCTCTGGTCTTCCGATGACATTTGTTATAATTTTTTTGGGGCAAACTCACCGCATTCTTATATGGGGTCATCAACCACTTCTTTAGTGAGTAGCCATTATCTGCTGCAATTTAAAATAATAAAATTAAAAACATTATTAAAAACAACAAAAAAATTTAACCTTTAAAACACAAATAACACTTTTATTAAACAACAATGGTGAGTAAAGAGTTATAGGTGTTGCAATTTTGACTTACCCAGAACAATGCTGTTTCCATAGGTTCCTTCTGAAAATGCTTGGCCCAAGTAACTATTGTCCAGGATGAATGCATCATGACAGCTTCCCGGGTATTTTGCCACCACATCTACAATATTCATCCAGGGCCCACACGCCACTTGAACATTAATAGAATGGTACATTTTCCTATTACGATACAAATTTTCTGTATCTTTGGGGGGCACTAATGCCACGTGGCTGCAGTCCAGCAAGCATAATACATTAGGAAAACCATATTTAACAAAAAAGGCTTCCTTGGTGTTACGTACTTGGGTTGGAGTTTCAGGGAATGAAATGTATTCTGTGCTAATATCATTGATCGCATTCACCACCTTGTGGATAATGCTGCTGAATGTAGGCTGTGAGAAGCCATACCTTGCAGCAACAGTGTGCTGAAACGCCCCAGTAGCCAGGTAATGCAGCACAGCTATTAATTTTAATTTGCCAGGTATAACATGAGTACGGTGAGTTGTTGGTTTAATGTTCCGCTTTATTTTTTGGTATAGTTCATCTATTGCACTGTCTGATAGGCGACAAGATTGGATCAGCTCCTCATTGGTAAATGTAGAGACCAAGACTCTTGGCCTGAAGATGCGTTCTCGACGCATACGAGTCAGTACATACTCCCTTTGCCTTTCCTCTGTTGGCTGCTGTTGATGCAGAAACATCAGTGGGAATATGATATCCATTGGCCTTTTTTTTTTTGGACAAGTTGTCGTCTAAAAAACCTGACAAACACATTGGCTAAATGGGTATTTTGCACAACACGCATATTATTGAACATGTTTAAATGTATGTTAATAGTGTATTCTTACCTTGAATAGGGATTGCCAGCCACTCTTTGTTTGTTCCTATGCATCCACTTAGGAAAGGCCATGTGTTGTTTTTTGGGGCTTTTTATACGGTTTTTTCCTTTTTTTTTTTTTTTTTTGGCTATCATTTCTCTTTATTCTTCAAATGTATGCGCCTTATATGCGCCAGATTTGCGCCTTAATGAAACAAGCGCAAAGGGATTGACGAAACTTTAAAAAAAAAAAAAAAGACCAATACACACACAACACAGAGACATTGCACTATTAAATTTATTAAAACAAAAACTATTATAAATTATTAAAACGTTTAAACGCTTGGCGCGCATGTACGACGTAAATGCGATCATGTGACACTCCAAACTTCATACATTAGGCGCACAGAGAGCAACGCAGGAGACAGAAAAAGAGCGAAAAGGAGACACTCTACACAGAGAATTAAAGGTAAGCACAAGATTATTGAAAGAGACCCATTTGTCATAGTTCCCAAACACTTTATAATGTTTTTGATTAACCCACAAAAAAACTGGAAAATTAATGAACTCAATTTCAACCATATAATAAAAATTAAAACTTAATAAAAGCTAAAAACGGTCTTGAAAATTTTAAAAATAACACAATAAGCCACAAACAAGAATTTATTACATCTTTCTGATAAAATATTGACAAAATTCAATATCATTTAGAGAGCGAACGTCAGGTGAAGACAAAAGCATCAGACCAAAACAATTCACAATGCAGACTACGAGTGATGAAAGTCAAAGTATGGAAGGTAAGTTACATTATATATTTTGCAAAAAGGTTCAAAAAACTTGAAAAAATACAAAAAACCAAAAAAAAAAAAAAAGAAAAAAGAGCCTGGAGGTGGGTTGACTAAATCTTGCCACATAGTCCCCAGGGCTAGGGCTTGCACAGAAGAAACAGGGACTAAAAGGAATACCTTTTTTGGATGTAAAATGTTGAATGGAGAGCCAATGTGACAATCAATGGTCATTTGTGCAAGGTTACATCCATGGTAGATACGGGAATGGGTTAACTTTTAACACAGGAACACACAAAGATCCACAATATGATTTGTTTGTGGGTTTGTGAACATTTCGATGTTTATGCCACACTGTTCATTGAAAAAACCAGCATCAGCCTCTGACATCATGTCCAACATTCGCAATTACTAATCCAGACAACATTAGTTACTGCGTTCATTTGGCAATGATAATCTGAACATTTGAGCAAAGAGTTTTAAAAACTAAAGCAGAAATTGCTTCTTGTCTTGCTATTAAAAAAAAAGGCCAAGGAAAGTGGAGGACCAATATAAAACTTAGCTTTAAATGCAAAATATCCCTAAAAATGTAAAATATAAAAATAAACGTGTCAGTTACCATTGTTCGTGAGGATAATGCTGTATGATGGGTATAGGCACCGATAATGCAGAGTGTCACTCTCAATTTTCAGGGTATATGTGGTTCTGTCGAGGTTATCCCCATTGCGGAATACCGAATGTCATGCCGAAAAGATGCCGTCTGTGATAATGTATCGATGCTTAAAGAAGATGTGCGGTGCAGAAACTCTGAGAGAATTAGACAATGTTAAGAAGGGGTGGGGGTGGTGCACTCAAGGGTGTAGAGTGCGGGGCACCCTATAAGACCCTAGCATTAAAGATGAGTGGTCCCTGTCCGACCCTTTGAACCTCGCCACGGAGCCGCAGCCCTAGATGGCTGCCGCCCCGTCTGGAGCCTGTCCCTACCAGTACCCCGCACTCTACACCCTTGAGTGCCCCACCCCCACCCCTTCTTAACATTGTCTCATTCTCTCAGAGTTTCTGCACCGCACATCTTCTTTAAGCATCGATACATTATCACAGACGGCATCTTTTCGGCATGACATTCGGTATTCCGCAATGGGGATAACCTCTGCAGAACAACATATACCCGGAAAATTGAGAGTGACACTCTGCATTATCGGTGCCTATACCCATCATACAGCATTATCCTCACGAACACTGGTAACTGACACGTTTATTTTTATATTTTACATTTTTAGGGATATTTTGCATTAAAAGCTAATTTTTCTATTGGTCCTCCACTTTCCTGTTACTTTATGTTATAACTACCAAGTGGGGTTTAGGAGGGGTTATACACCACCCTCCTTTTCGTATGTATTTTGTCTTGCTATTAAGAGCACTTCGATGTTGCATTCACGAACATGGGTCTTCCGTGGCCTGGTCATGTATGCAGGCTAGACAAAAGTTTGCATCTTTTTAAAATGTACAAAGAGTTACATTATCAAGCACAAGTATGTACTGTAGTCAATATTTTTTAGTGATGCAGGATATGGATTAGAAGGGCCACTGTCAGACACATCCAATGCATGGAGCATGTATATTCGAACCCTGTCTGTTCATTCGTTGTTGCTGCTGACCCTTTTTTTTTGCCTTTTTAATTTGAAAAAATATAGTGCATATGGTAACACCACAACATCAGCAATTTACAACCCCAGCACATGTGTCACATTTCATTGTGCATCTTGCCAATGAAATGACTATGAAAAAGAACATCACAAACAATGTAGTGTTCAACACATTTAATGAGACATAAACATAATCTGGCTGTAACAGTCATCATGCATAACAGAAAAAAAGAGAAGAAGAACAACTCCACTCGCTGCACAAGGCAAAGGAGAGCAAAAACAATTTGTGAAGCATACACAAGTTCAGAAGTACATTAAGCAAAGTTGACATTGACATTGTTCAACTTACAGAAAAAAAAAAACATTAAAAAGTTCTCAGACAATGTTATATTTTGAGCCAAAAACAACATGTGTGAGTATTTGGATGTATTTAAACAGCAAACTTGATGCTTTTTAGAAACAATTGTGAAAAAAAAAAGAGCAAAGCCAATGCATCCCAAAATTGTCAAGTACATGATTAGAATGATGGATGAACATACTTATGAAGAAGGAAATAAAGGAGAAAAGAGGATTAAAAAGAGAAAAATTTTGGAAAAAATCTCACAACATATACATGTGAAGTATGGGACCAATATATCACCACGCCAATTGCAAAAAAGGTATAGCGACCTTAAAGTCCGTGAACCCGAAACCCTGGCATCCATCAGGAGAAAGATAGACAAAGGTACCTTTTTTTTATTGTTATACTCTAAAAATTGTATAAAAAACCCATTAACTAAGTAGTCATTTAAAATCAAGGCTGAGATTATTGAAATCATTAGCTCTGAAAACCCATCAGTACATCCTTGGATTATTGTCATTTACAATTTTTCTAAGAATGAACACTATCATTACAATAATATGGTGCTCTTTAACTGTAAACTTTTTGTGGGGAGCATGGTGACAGTCTAAAAGTATTGTTTTTGCAAAAATCTGATTTTGCGTAAATAACCCAGGTTTGCATGAGCTTTAAAAACAGGAAACATCAAGGAATGACATATATTGCTTGAAATTAATCCGTTCTATCCGTGTTTGCATGGGATTCCTATGGATCCTCCTGTTCCCTCATACACTGCCAAACATACTGCTAGCCTTATTTGAGTATGAGGTCCATGGTCAGAGGAAAACATTAGGACGGTTTGTCAAATATTTGTTGAAACTGGCTGTGCTTCATAAATAATCAATGTGGAAAAATCAATTAGGTGTTTGGTGAGAATGTATTTAACCTTTTTTCTAAGAAACTAAATTACATTACAAATACTTTTGATTGATTAGCGCAAGTAAATGTGTATTTTGAAGACAGAATAGCTTTTGTAAAATATCAATGATGTGCCACAACATTGTAATTTTGTTTTGTATATTTCTAACCTTATGGTTTTTTTGCAAAATGACAAGAAAAACGAAAAAAAGAGACACCGCAAAAATCGACATTGTGTGGAGAAATGCCACAAGAAACAACTCCGGTAGGTGTATACAATGAAATGTTTCTAATGTCACTAACCTTTATTTCTTTTAAAATTAGCATTCAATCTTTGAAAACTAAAATTAAATTTCAATTGCTAAACACATATTTTCGGAGGGCCATTTCCCATATTAAGACCAATATATATTGTTTAAAATAGTATATAAAGCATTTCAATTACCTGAAGTGGCCAAAAAGATGACCATGGTCACAGAGGTGCGTGGGGCCTCAGAGGCCTAACGAACGAATAGACTTTTTGAAAAGACTTTAAAATTTTAGGATTAAATGTAATTATAAGAATATCATATACTTAGACAGTAAATCTTTTCAAAATTTAACACTGGAGTAACCTTTAGGACGCACCATGTAGGTCCTTTTTTTGCTTCAAAGGCTCCTGTGCACCCTTGGGTCGGTTTGTTCCTGCTTTGGTTCGAACACTCCTCTTTATGTCCCCTTGCAATGATGCAACATCAACAACAATAACGTTTACAAGCGCATGCCGATCTTCTGTGTGACGTCAAAGGTCGAAGATCAGAAGAGAAGCAGACCGACCATAAGAAGGCCCCAAGGAGGCCAAAAATCATTTGAAGAAGAAGAGGACCTAGGTGGAGATTTAGAAATGGGATTCGACTGTTATTCCATCACCCTTACAAAATTGTTGTTTCCATGTCTATATACGACAGAGGATGTGTGAGTATATGGGTGTGAGACTGTGACAGTAGCATTTTCCCTCCTCGGCTTATACTCGCATGAATCTGTTTAAAGGGAACCGACCCCCACGAATCTACCTATAAAGGTTGTGAGACACTGAAGGGGTTAACTGTGGATGGGCGGTATGTTTCCCCTAGGTTTTGCTATTATGCAAGGCCTTAGTGCTGAGGTTGGGTGTCCAGCACCTTGGACACAGGTGATGGGAGCAGCCCAATCAGTCTTTTTTTTAAACCGCTCAGCAGAGCTGGAAGTGTTGTCTCTCTCTGGAAGGAGGCTGGAGAGCACGCAGCACTGACCTCTGTGCCTGGAGCAGCCAAGTGATTTTGTATAGTGGTGAGTTAGAGAAACTCTGTATAGATAGCACCCTGACGGGTAGGATTTTTGTTTATTTAATGCCTGAATGTAAAGGCTGTTTTATTTTGCTGCTGCAATAAACGCAGGCGAGACCTGTTTGGACTGTACTTTGGTGTCACTGTCTTGAACTGCATCACAGCACCCCGCTACCACGGTCTCTACTGGGCCAAATCTCCCACATATGGTGCTTCGGATTGCGGACAGTTCAAAAAGACACACACCTGAAAGGCTCGCTACATACTGCAACATTGCATGGCCTGGGTGAAAGCAGCAGGCAAATTGCAGGATAAAGCCAAGATGGAGGACTTTATTAAATACCTGCAAGAGGAGGCCAGAGCTAATCGGCAGCAGCAGCAGGCCATGCTCCAGCAGCAGGAGGAGAGGTCCCGCCAGCAGCAAGCCATGTTCCAGCAGCAGGAGGAGAGGTCCCGCCAGCAGCAGGAGGAGGCCAGAGCTAATCGGCAGCAGCAGCAGGAAGAGTCCCAGGCTAATCGACAGCTGCAGCAAGCCATGCTCCAGCAGCAGGAGGAGAGGTCCCGACAGCAGCGAGCCATGCTCCAGCAGCAGGAGGAGAGGTCCCGACAGCAGCGAGCCATGCTCCAGCAACAGCAGGCAGAGTCCCGAGCCATGTTCCAGCTGCAGGAGGAGAGGTCCCGCCAGCAGCAGGAAGAGTCCCGAGCCATGTTCCAGCTGATGATGGAAAAGTTTTCTGGCGTTATGGCAGCACCGCAAGCGACGACTACTGAGGGGTCCCATACTGGTTTGCAAGGGTACCCGGTTGTCCAGCGTTCCGCACGGGCTGCAGTGCAGAAGGCTTTACAAAAGATGACGGCGACCGACGACGTGGAGGCTTATCTGACTGTGTTCGAGCGAGTAGCTGAGCGAGAGGAGTTACCAGCTGAGCAGTGGGCAGATGTCCTGGCGCCGTTCCTGACAGGCGAATCGCAGAAGGCCTACTACGACCTGAGTGAAACGGAGGCCCGTGAGTACCCCCAGCTAAAGGCGGAGATTCTGGCTCGTCTTGGGGTCACCGTTCAAGTTCGTTCCAGCCGGGTCCACCAGTGGGCATACTCTGAAAAACTACCCCCACGCTCCCAAATGCATGACCTGATCCATCTTGTCCGGAAGTGGCTACAACCCGATGACTGCACCCCAGCACAGATGGTCGAGAGAGTGGTTCTTGACAAGTTCACCCGTTCTCTGCCCTCTCGGCTCCAGCGGTGGGTAGGACAGGCCGGTCCCACAAATGCTGAGGAACTCGTGTCCCTAGTAGAGAGATATCGGGCTACAGAGGATCTTCTACTTATCCCTCCCACACGAAGCAGTGCCAGTGACAAGGTCACCAAACCATCTGGTAAGACTGCTACTGCAGAAAAAGGGAAACAGGTCAGGTTGGGAGGGGGTACACTGGGGGGCTTGGATACACAGAAACCCAGTGAGGCTCGTGACAGAGGTCATAGCCGTATCCAGTGCTGGCGATGCCATGAAATGGGCCATATTGCTGCCAACTGTCCCCTGTCAGTGGAGCCAATGGACTGCAACCAGACCCGGCGAATGTCACTGTTTGCCCGGCCGGTTCTGGCTGCCGAGTCAGTCACGGATGCAGAACCCCAAGTGTGTATGGTCACAATCGGTGGTCACACGGTGGAAGCCTTGCTAGACTCAGGGAGTCTGGTTACCCTGGTGCGGGGAACTTTGGTTGATCCTGGACTGTACAGTGGGCGTAAAGTGGGAGTGTTGTGTATACATGGGGACACTCGCGAATATCCCACTGCTGTCATCAACCTACATACACCTTGTGGTACTATTACCCATGAAGTGGGGGTGGTGGGGACCCTGTTTCATGAGGCTATTATCGGCAGAGACTTACCGGTGTTTTGGGACCTCTGGAGACGAAGACCCACCTCAGGTGCTGTTGCAGATAATGGACGTCAGGTATGTCCGGCCTTGGCCCCTGAACCCTTTGAGGCCGATGTACCCACACCAGCAGTAGGGGTGACCCCATGTGATGAATTCTCTCCCCTAGAGGTCCTAGCTGGTAAGGTCGAGGGCCACGAGGACGTGGCCGACATGCCGGACCTTGAGATTTCCCGTGAGAATTTTGGGGCTGCACAGCTACAGGACCCTACCTTGTTTAAAGCACGGGAGAATGTTAAGGTGATAAATGGGGTACTCCAAATACCAGGGGCTGACAAAATATACCCCCGAATGGTGATTGTTGGGGAGCTGTTGTACAGGGTCGACCAGATACGGGGTGAGGAGGTTGAGCAACTTGTAGTACCCCAATCTCACCGTAGGCTGGTGCTAGAGTTGGCACACAAACATGTGCTGGGAGGGCACTTAGGTGCTGAGAAGACCCGGGAGAGGATCCTGCAGAGATTTTTCTGGCCCGGGGTGTGGGAGGAGGTAAACCGGTATTGTAGCTCCTGCCCTGAGTGTCAACTTACTGCCCCAGTGTCCCACTTCAGGAGTCCTTTGGTCCCGCTACCAATCATAGAGGTGCCATTTGAACGGATTGCAATGGATCTGGTTGGCCCCATAGTCAAATCCTCAAGGGGGCACCAATACATCCTGGTTATCCTGGACTACGCTACGCGGTATCCCGAGGCGATTCCATTAAGGAACACCTCCTCCAAAAATATTGCTAGGGAGCTGTTCCAGGTATTCTCACGCACAGGCCTCCCCAAGGAAATCTTGACTGACCAGGGTACCCCATTCATGTCTAGGGTAATGAAGGAGATGTGTAAGTTACTGAAGGTTAAACAGCTCCGCACCTCTGTGTATCATCCTCAGACAGATGGCCTAGTCGAGAGGTTTAACAAGACCTTGAAGGGGATGCTAAAGAGGGTGGTCAGCAAGGATGGGAAGGACTGGGATTGTTTGTTGCCCTATTTGATGTTTGCCATACGTGAAGTTCCCCAGTCCTCCACGGGTTTCTCACCCTTTGAGCTGTTATATGGCTGTTCCCCACGTGGGCTTTTGGATATAGCCAAGGAGACCTGGGAACAGGAGAGGACCCCCCACCGTAGTGTGATAGAACACGTCTCCCTTATGCAGGACCGCATAGCGGCGGTAATTCCCCTTGTAAATGAGCACATGACAAGGGCACAAGAGGCCCAGTCTAGGGTCTACAATAGGTCAGCCAGACTCAGGACCTTTAACCCAGGCGACAGAGTGCTAGTTCTGGTGCCCACCGTTGAGAGCAAGTTCTTGGCAAAATGGCAAGGACCATATGAGGTCATGGAGAAAGTAGGGGAGGTAACCTACAAGGTATCTCAGCCGGGGAGGAGGAAACCCGAACAGATATACCACGTGAACCTCCTAAAGCCATGGAGGGAAAGGGAGTCCCTGATGGCCGTGGGAGTAGAAAAAGCGTCTGTCCCCAAGAAGGGGACACCGGAGGTAGGTGTACCCGATGCCAAGGTGCCTGAAGTACGGATCTCAGAGTCCCTCTCCAGGGCCCAGATTCAGGAAACGAAGGAGTTTGTGCTCCGAAATGTGGATGTGTTCTCTAAGTTACCGGGACGTACTTCAGTCATCAAGCATGATATCATAACCGAACCCCACATCCGGGTACACCAAAAACCCTACCGGGTCCCTGAAGCGCGCCGGCTTGCCATATCCGAAGAAGTCAGGCAGATGTTAGACCTGGGGGTTATCGAGGAGTCTAAAAGTGACTGGTCGAGTCCTTTTGTGTTGATTCCCAAACCTGATGGTTCCCTACGGTTCTGCAATGACTTTAGGAAATTGAACGAGGTGTCCAAATTTGATTCTTATCCCATGCCCAGGGTTGATGAGTTGATAGAACGACTTGGACAGGCTAGATTCTTCTCCACCCTTGACCTGACGAAAGGGTATTGGCAGGTACCCCTTACTGACAGGGCCAAAGAGAAGACCGCTTTTGTTACTCCTGATGGGCTTTTTCAGTACGTGGTACTCCCCTTTGGGCTACATGGGGCTCCCGCCACATTCCAGAGGTTAATGGATCTCGTGCTAAAACCTCACCGAAGATATGCCTCGGCCTATCTGGATGACATCATAGTTTATAGTAACGATTGGGAGAGTCACCTGGCCAAGGTGCAAGCAGTGGTAGACTCCCTGAGGGCAGCAGGGTTGACAGCGAACCCCCAAAAATGTGCTGTGGGTCTGGAAGAGGCCCGTTACCTGGGGTACCGTATTGGGCGAGGTGTCATCAAACCCCAAGTAAATAAAGTGGAGGCGATCCAGCAGTGGCCACGACCTATGAGCAAGAAGCAAGTGAGGGCTTTCCTAGGCATAGTGGGCTATTATCGCCGATTTATCCCCGATTTTGCTACCATAGCGGCACCCCTGACTGACCTGACCAAGGGTAGCAGGGCGGTGATGGTAAAGTGGAGTGAAGAGGCTGAGGGGGCGTTTCAGCGACTTAAGACGGTTTTGTGCGAGGGACCGGTACTGATCACCCCTGACTTCACCAAGACCTTTATTTTGCAGACTGACGCTTCAGACGTGGGCTTAGGGGCTGTCCTGTCCCAAGTAGTGGAGGGTGAGGAACATCCCGTGACCTTCCTGAGCCGCAAGCTCACACCTCCTGAGAAGAACTACAGTATAGTTGAGAGGGAGGGCTTGGCGATAAAATGGGCTCTGGAATCCCTGAGGTATTACTTGATAGGGCGACAGTTTACACTAGTGACCGATCACTCTCCCCTAACCTGGATGAGTCAGGCCAAAGAGAGGAACGCCAGGGTCACAAGGTGGTTCCTAATGTTGCAGAATTTCAAATTCACGGTAGAACATCGAGCAGGAAAGCTGCATGGGAATGCCGATGCCCTATCCCGTACCCACTGTCTGATGGCCAAAAGTGTTCGCCCCCACAGGGTCAAACAGAGGGGGAGGGTATGTGAGACACTGAAGGGGTTAACTGTGGATGGGCGGTATGTTTCCCCTAGGTTTTGCTATTATGCAAGGCCTTAGTGCTGAGGTTGTGTTGTCCAGCACCTTGGACACAGGTGATGGGAGCAGCCCAATCAGTCTTTTTTTTTAAACCGCTGAGCAGAGCTGGAAGTGTTGTCTCTCTCTGGAAGGAGGCTGGAGAGCACGCAGCACTGACCTCTGTGCCTGGAGCAGCCAAGTGATTGTGTATAGTGGTGAGTTAGTGAACACCTGTATAGTTAGCACCGTGACGGGTAGGATTTTTGTTTATTTAATGCCTGAATGTAAAGGCTGTTTTATTTTGCTGCTGCAATAAACGCAGGCGAGACCTGTTTGGACTGTACTTTGGTGTCACTGTCTTGAACTGCATCACAGCACCCCGCTACCACGGTCTCTACTGGGCCAAATCTCCCACAAGGTAGATTGGGTGGTAGGTGGATGTAAGGGACGTGAGAATAGCCCTTTTTAGAGCTAATCCTCACGTCCCCCGCTTACTTTTGTTACACTTTATTGACCTATTATTTAAATTTTGTTATGCGGCTACTCCACGCCCCAGTAGCCACATTAAAAAATTTACAAATTATGTAAAGTGTACCAAAAGTTAGCGTGGACGTGAGGATTAGCTATAAAAAGAGCTCTCCTCACGTCCCTTACATCCACCTACCACCCCGATCTACCTTTATAGGTAGATTTGTGGTTTGAGGTTCCCTTAAAATTTTTCTTGTTGGTAAAATTGTGACATATGAACTGTAATGGTGTTGGCTTCACATTAACTTTTTAAAAAGCATTTCTTCATAATAAGCACATTGTCCAAAATTCCAAAGGTAGAGATGCCATGAACCTGTTAATTTTTTTTTTTTTAAATATATATAGATACTGAATGAAGACGAAGTCATAACTTTAGACATGGAGGAAGTATCACCCCTGGTAGTGGAACCAATACAGGGAGATGCAAGCAATCCTTTGTCATTGGATGAAAAAATTGACCAACTTAAACAACACGTCACAGAATCGTGTGACAACATCAGGCAACTTGTGCTTGACTTGAGCCAACAAGTAGCAGAGATGAATGCCAAACTGTTTCCCAAATAAGCCGTTGTGTTTTTTTTTTTAACAAGGGCAAATTTTTCATTTTAGTTTACTTTAACATGTTTGTGTTCTTACATCTTAGAGGCAAATCTAAATTTTGATTTAAAAACTGTAATAAAGTTTGTTCAAGAGAAATGTAAAAATTGGCCTGTTATTATTTGTCAGTAAAACATTAAGAAGGATATTTTCTTCCATAATCTTGATTTTGAGATATGTGCATGTAAGCAACATTTAAAATTTATTTAAAAAAAAAAATAAATTTTGGAATCATATGAGCACAGAAAAATATTTTATTTAAAATAAAAAAAATACACTTCTGCTCAAATGGTCAGGAAAGTGTCAGAATGCAGACATGTTACATGTGTGCATTGGATTAGTGCCGTCTGCAACTTTTAACGCCACCCTCGGGCTGGAGTGTTTTTGCGCCCGTATGTGCGCCTAAATGCAAAAGTCGCACGTGATGAATATCATTAGGCGCAGCAAAACATCTGGAATTAAACAATAGATGAGGGAAGGGTGGTTTTTTTAGCTGCGCGGCTAATTTGACGTTTAATCGCAAAACGGGCGCAAAAACGGTGCGCCTAAACAAAAAGTCGCAAAAACACAAGAAAATACAAGTGATAAATGTGGCCCTATGTGTTTAGTGTTCAGTAGTGATTATAAACCTCATACTCAGTTGCAGGGGGAGACTGGAGGAAACATTTAATCTCAAAGTCTGCATTGAGTCCCATCGGGATCAGGGTTTTTAATTGATAAATCCAAAAGGATTCTCGTTGGCTCATTTTCTTTTTTTTTTTTTTTTTTTTTTTTTTTTAGTGGAAAAATTAAAATTTATTTATCAATTCTATGTACAAGACAATGCATTATATCACATCTTTTTAACATATATTCAATCCTTAAACACTAAAATACATTTTTGTTCCACATCCTCAACAATATTTATATTGTCTTGAGTATACATACTACAGTACCTAAAATATTGCCAATCTCCATTACAAGGTACATTTACTAACCATGAATGTGCTACCTTCCAAGCTGAAGAGATATACAAATAACTGTATCAAAGTGACATGTGCCTAGTGCAAGATTAATTCATATTATAAGGAACCAGTAGGTAAACTTAAAATACAACTCATAAGGCATTGCCCATAGACCTGAATCAAAGTGACAGGTGCCCTGAACATGAAATATACAATTTAAAATATATTGTAGTAAAAAAATGTGGACATCCCCAGTGAATACAGAAAGCCTTAACATAACACACATTAACTAAATACACAAGTAACTGTAGCATAATTTTCTCTTCCACTCTTTTACCCTTTTCCCCTTTTTCCCTTCCCCCCCCCCTTTTTTTTTTTTCCTTTTTTCTCTTCCCTTCCTTTCCCCTTTTCCTCCTCCTCCCTCCCTCTCCTTTTTTTCCTCCCTCCCCTGTTAAGGATACACGAGCATTATATCCATCACAAAAACAAAAACAAAAAAAAAAAAAGGTTTTCCCCCTCCCCTCTCTCTCCAGCCCCCCCCTCCACTACATCTTCTTCCATCTCCCCCATTTATTTTCATACTTTGCTCTTGCCCATCCCATTTCTATGTCTAATACTCTATTTACCTCTCTTTCCCACATAATGACGGTTGGAGCTGTTTCCGATATCCATAGTTTAAGAATTGTTTTCCTGGCCTGGAATAACATTTGGGATAACAACTTTTTTTCTTTATTTGATATCTTTTTTTATATAACCCAATATTCCTACCCAAGCATCTAACTGTATCTCTATCCCTACTACCCAGCCAGTATCGGTGAAGTTTCGGGCATCTCCAGAAGAGATGCGCCCAGTCTGCTCCTGCCTTCCCACACTTCAAACATTTATCATCTATCCTGTATCCACCTTATTTAACCATTTTGGGGCTCTGTGCAACCTATTTGTGATGAAGAATTGTGAGATTCTATGTGAACCATTATTGGATACCTGTGTAAAATTCCCTAGAATATATTCCCATATCTCTTCACCCTCTGCATGATTCCCAGGTCCTGCTCCCATCCCTGTATACACTTAAACTTTATCTTTTGCGTGTTTCCCTGACCTAATGTACCTAACATATCACTATCCTCTAGCTTAAACTCCTTTTTTAATACTTCAAACGTTTTTAGTATTCCATTCTCTATTAGTTGACCCATATACCTTATACCCTTATTAATCCAACCCTTATAGTCCCTTAATTTTTCCCCTTTCACTATTAAATTATCCCAAATAGGGGTGTACTCCAGCCAGCCGTTATTACCCAGGATTTTTTTTTTAACCTTTTCCCAGTTATCAAATGAAGTGGCTACCAACTTAACCTTCTTTATCTCCGATGTGGGGTACGTTTCCATTATCTCCTCTATCTTTAATTCACGATCTTGGAAGTTAAACTGACTTATGACCCCCCGTGTCAGGTCACCCAGAGGGTCATTCAAAATGGCTGCTGCCTGCGCAGCCAAAAAATACAGGTTCCAATCTGGCAGAGCAAGTCCTCCTTTCTCTCTTGGGCACTTCAAGTATCTTTTACCTATTCGCGCTTTCCTACCTGCCCAGAAGAAATTCACACAAATTTTGTCCATTATGTCAAAGATTCTCCCAGGAATTTTTACTGGTGAATTCCTAAAAATGTACAAAAATACCATCTTTATCAGAGTAAGTCTCGCTGCATAAGATAGTTTTACTTTCGCCCATATCTTAACCTTATCTCTCCATTTTTTAAGTAGGGGTATGACGTTCAATTCTATGAACCTGTCCAGAGACTTAGAGATTATTATCCCCAAGTATCTGAAGGTTTTCTGCCCAGAGATCATTTCTAGAGATGAGCGAACATACTCGTCCGAGCTTGATGCTGGTTGGAGCATTAGCGTACTCGCAACTGCTCGTTGCTCGGACGAGTATTTCGCCCGCTCGAGAAAATGGCAGCTCCCGCCGTTTTGCTTTTTGGCGGCCAGAAACAGAGCCAATCACAAGCCAGGAGACTCTGCACTCCACCCAGCATGACGTGGTACCCTTACACGTGGATAGCAGTGGTTGGCTGGCCAGATCAGGTGACCCTGGAATAGACTAGCCGCTGCCCGCGCTGCTCGGATCATTCTGTGTCTGGATGCCGCTAGGGAGAGAGCTGCTGCTGGTCAGGGAAAGCGTTAGGGTGTTCTATTAGCTTACTGTTAGGCAGGAGTGATTCTACAACAACCCAACAGCCCTTCTTAGGGCTACAATAACGTTCTACTTTTTTTTTTTTTTATTTGCAGCTAGTACCATATTGTGAGGAATTAGCAGGGGGACTTGCTACCGTTGTGTTTAGCTCTTAGTGGCACACATATCCACCTCAAACACCAAAGTGGGAAAATTTATTAGGGGTTTGAGTAGAATTAGGCAGAGTCTGCCAGTTTCTTTTTATTTTACGTTTATTTTTTTCATAACTCAGTGTCATCTCATCTGGCATAGTAGTGTGCTGTAATACTTGGCTAGAAAATAGCCATAGCAATAGGATAGCATCGTTTGGTTTTAAAAACTAAAAAACACAAAAAAAAAACAAAAAAAAAAAAAAAAGGTAAAAAAAAAATACAAGTTATAACTCTCATTTTCAAAATGTTTAACCCGAGGGCTAGGGGTAGAGGACGAGGGCGGGGACGTGGGCGTCCAACTACTGCAGGGGTCAGAGGCCGTGGTCCTGGGCGGGGTGAGACACCACCTGCTGATGGGGGAGCAGGGGAACGCCGCAGAGCTACACTCCCTAGGTTCATGTCTGAAGTTACTGGGACTCGTGGTAGAGCACTGTTGAGGCCAGAACAGTGCGAACAGGTGATGTCGTGGATTGCCGACAATGCTTCGAGCAATTTGTCCACCAGTCAGTCTTCCACGCAGTCCACCCATGTCACCGAAATCGGCACTCCTCCAGCTCCTGCACCTCAGCCTCCTCCCCCCCAGTCTGCCCCCTCCCAGCAAAATTTGCCATTTGAACCGGCATACTCTGAGGAACTGTTTTCTGGACCCTTCCCACAGTCACAAACCACTTGTCCGGTTGCTGCTGAGCAATTTTCCGATGCCCAGGTTTTCCACCAGTCGCAGTCTGTGGGTGATGATGACCTTGTTGACGTACTGGAAGAAGTGTGTAAAGAGGTGTCCGACGATGAGGAGACACGGTTGTCAGACAGTGGGGAAGTTGTTGTCAGGGCAGGAAGTCCGAGGGGGGAGCAGACTGAGGGATCGGAGGATGATGAGGTGACAGACCCAAGCTGGGTTGAGAGGCCGGGTGAACACAGTGCTTCTGAGACAGAGTCCTATAGCAGAACAGGTTGGAAGAGGCAGTGGTGGGGCCAGACGGAGAGGCAGGGCCAGAGCTGGTGCATCAGCGCCAAATGTGTCAACTAGTGAAGCTCCCGTGGCGAGGGCTCCTGCGGCGAGGGCTAGATTTTCAGAAGTCTGGAGGTTCTTTAAGGAAACACCGGATGACCGACGGACTGTGGTGTGCCAAATTTGCCAAACCAGGATCAGCAGGGGTTCCACCACTACTAGCTTAACTACCACCAGTATGCGCAGGCATATGAATGCTAAACACCCCACTCAGTGGCAACAAGCGCGTTCACCTCTGGCCGTGCACACCACTGCTCCTTCCCCTGTGTCAGCTGATAGTCAGCCCCCTGCCCAGGACCCTGCCACAAAAACCCCATCGTCGCCTCCACGATCCTCCACAGCATCCACCAGCGTTCAGCTCTCCATACCCCAGACGCTGGAGCGGAAACGCAAATATAGTGCAACCCACCCGCACGCCCAAGCCCTTAATGTGCACATCTCCAGATTGCTAAGCCTGGAGATGCTGCCCTATAGGCTAGTAGAGACCGAGGCCTTTCGCAGCCTCATGGCGGCGGCCGCCCCTCGGTATTCGGTCCCCAGCCGCCACTACTTTTCCCGATGTGCCGTCCCAGCCCTGCACCAGCACGTGTCAGACAACATAATCCGTGCCCTGACCAACGCCGTTTCTGACAAGGTCCACCTGACCACGGACACGTGGACGAGTGCTGCCGGGCAGGGCCACTATATATCGCTGACGGCACATTGGGTTAACTTGGTGGAGGCTGGGACCGAGTGTGACCCTGCGGCTGGTCATATTCTGCCGACGCCGAGGATTGCGGGGCCTACCTCGGTCCAGGTGTTTGAGGCCTACTATGCCTCCTCCTCCTCCCACCCCTCCTCCACCTCCTCCTCCGAATTACCATCCGTGGGCATGGCGCCATCAGTCGGTAGCTCTAGGCACAGCAGCAGTGCCGTTGCTTAGCGACAGCAGGCGGTGCTCAAACTGCTGAGCCTAGGTGATAAAAGGCACACCGCCCAAGAGCTATTGCAGGGCATTCCACATCAAACTTGTTAACTTTGTCGCCACCCTGCTGTGTAAGCCACAAAATATACTGGAAAACTTTTTTCATTTACGGATATTATTTCAGCGCTTCTTGCCCATCTGTTTACATTCCCCTCACCCGCCATATCCTAAACTTATAAGAACGCTACTACACTTGATCTTATCCGAAAGGTTCTTAGAAGTGCTGTTTGGGGAGTAGCCTAGAGACAGGGGCTTGGATTGGCGAAAGCTCGCCTGGCAGCGGAGCGCCAGCTCCATGCCAAGATCCAACTAACATAGTTTTAACTGCAGCACCTTTAATCTACTACTAGTTCACTGCCTCCATACATCGTCCCCTTATCAAACGAGCTGTGTCAGGCAGAATTTTGGATTGTTTTCATGGCTTCCATGTTAACTTTGTCGCCACCCTGCTGTGTAATCCACAAAATATACTGGCAAACTTTTATCATGTACCGATATTATTTGAGCGCTTCTTGCTCACCTCCTTTGGTTCCTCTCTGCCACCCATTGGTTTGAAGCCTGAGTCCATTTAGGGTATGTCGCCATGACACTCTCTAGCCTCCCGCTGCTGCCGCTGCCTCTGCATGCCGTCCCCTATAGTGTCAGGGTCAATTATTGGATGTTTTAGATGCTATCTAGCTTCATTCTGTCACTCTGTCATGGCCATGCTGTTGCCCATAATTTTGGCATAATGGTGCGATTAAGCAGCCTCAGAGGCATCCATGCATGCTGCCCCTGCTGTTTCCTGTCCATTTCCGTGGTGTTTCCATCCTTTTCTGAGGTTCCCAGGTGTTTGGCCAAGCTTCCCTGTGCAGAGCCTTGGTCCCCTTGAAAAATGCTCGAGTCTCCCATTGACTTCAATGGGGCTCGTTACTCGAGACGAGCACTCGAGCATCGGGAAAAGTTCATCTCGAATAACGAGTACCCGAGCATTTTAGTGCTCGCTCATCTCTAATCATTTCCACTGGCAAGTCAGATACAATTACTTCTTTCCCGAGGGGCATTAGCTTTGATTTGACCCAGTTTATACTCAGACCTGACATTTCCCCAAAGATATTCTTCACCTTACTTATGTCTTCTGACAGGTTACCAAGAAAAATTACCATATCGTCCGCGTAAAGGGACGTTTTTAGTTCGCTTTCCCCAAAACGAATTCCTCTAATCTCTCCCTCCTTACGAATCATGACTGCGACCACCTCTATCACTAAAGAGAAAATGAAAGGGGACAAAGGACAGCCTTGCCTTGTCCCTCTGGCTAAGGGAAAGGGAGGCGACCTCCGTCCCCCAATGCAGACCGCGGCGGCTGGGTGTTTATATAGTAATTGTATCCATCTAATAAATGATCTACCAAATCCCATCTTTTCCATTACCACCCACAAGAAGTCCCATTCTACTCGATCAAACGCCTTGGTTGCATCAAGGGAGAGGATCGCCCCCCGTCCCCCAACACTTCCGAATCGTTAATGCATAGAAACAACCTCCTAAGATTACCCGTAGTTGTTCTACCCGCCATAAAGCCACATTGATCTTCCGAGACAATCTCCTTTATGACTTTTGTTAGTCTCTTAGCTAAAATTTGTGCTAAGACTTTTACATCGACATTTAAAAGTGAGATGGGTCTATATGCGTCTGGATCGGTTCTGTCCTTATCTGGTTTTGGGATTAAGATGATATCTGCCTCATACATTGATGGGGGTAGCTCTCCCTTAGTGAAGGCCTGTTCATATACCCCCAACATTTCCCCCGCTAGGATCTCTGCATATCTCTGATATACCTCCCCTGGAGCTTTATTCCCTGGAAGTCCCTTAATGACTTCCCTAATCTCTTGTATTGACAGCGGTGAGTCCAGTAGTTTCCTGCTATCTTCTTTTAATACTTCTACTTCCACCCCTTCGAAAAATTCATATAGCATCTCCCCTGTCCCCTTCCATTCTGAAGTATATATGTCCCTGAAGTATTCCTGAAAGAAATCCAAGATCTCTGCTTCCTTATGTAACATAAGCCCACGTTTATTCTTAATAGGCCCCTTTTTCTTTTACTAGTTTTGCGAGAAGTTTCCTGGGTTTTCCCCCTCCATATACCACATGCTTTTACACATAAGTGAGGAGCTGTAGACCTTCTGTTCGATATGCTTCTCATACTCCTCAATGGCCTTCTCCCACAGTGCCTTTTTCTCTAATGAAGTTGTGTTTAAATATCCCTTCTCGGTCTTTTCCACTTCTTTCTTCAGTCTTTCCTCCTTTTGACAGAACTTAAGTTTACAGGCTGACACTTCTCTTATATATATTTTTTTCAGAGCTTTTTTCATTTTCTCCCATTGCTCCATCTTCCCCCTAACCCCCTGGGATTCTTTAAAGATTTCCATTAGTTCTGGTTCTATATTTCCCTGTTATCTTCCATCTGCACTGACTCCCTGTATTCGCTACCTTCAGTTTAACAATCAGCGGGGAATGATCTGAAAAGCCCCTTACCCCATAGTTAGCATCCTGTATATATTGATACATCCTTTCATTACCCAGCGCCAAATCGATTCTAGAGAAACTGCCCCAAGATTTGGAGTGGCAGGAGAAGACCGTTTTTTCTGGGTATTTCAGTCTCCAAAGGTCCATCCACCCCAATTCCTCGCACCATATATTGAGTTTGGATCCACCCACATTTCCCTGCTTTTGCGAGTTTGGATTTAACCGATCCTTCCCGGGGTCTAGAACCCCGTTATAATCCCCTATGAATAAAAAGGGTAAGTCCCACAAGTTGTTATCTTGGACTATCTCTTGTAACCTTTTACAGACTCCATATTCAAATGGTGGAGGGATGTAAATCGATGCAATAAGACACTCCAGCTCCTGAATTATACAGTGTAGAAGCACAAACCTCCCTTCTTTATCGATCCATTTCCCCTGACAAACAAATTTAGTGGTGTTCCTTATCAGTATACAGACTCCCCTAGAGTAAATCGAGTACCCAGCGGAGAAAATATCCCCTATCCATCGTCTATTAATCCAATTCACCTCCTCTGACAAGATCTGGGTCTCTTGGAGACATAAAATATCAGCATTATAGCAGGCAAGAGTCCTGAATATTGCCATTCTTATAACTCTATCTCTCAGTCCCCTTACATTTCCTTTAGATATGGGGAAGGGACGAGAACGAGAGAGGGAGAGAGAAAAAAAGAAACAAACACAACAACAAAGCTCCTATTCGTGTCCTACCCACCCATCCCATTCGTGACCTACCTACCCCCCCTTCGATTCCCCCTCCCCACTTATTCCCCCCCCCTTCCCCCTATTTAGTCCACTTGCTGCTGGAAACTGCAGCTTGGACTCCTAATCTTGCATGACCATTTCCCCTTCCTTCTGTTACATAACTAACTTTACTTTTTCTGTCTTGCTGATGGGAGATTCATATCTATCCAATTCTGTACCTCCTCTGGGCTATAGAAAAAATGAGTTTTTTCTTTGAAAATGACTCTCAGTTTGGCCGGAAATAGAAGTGCATATTGAATGTTGTTCTCTCTCAGTTGTTTTTTACAGTCCCTGAAGCTGCCCCGTTCTTTTCTTGTTTGGGCTGCGTAGTCCGGGTACAATCTAATCTCTCCATTATTCCACCTCAATTCTGTTGCTTTTCTACTTTCCTGCATTACCCGATCTCTATCTCTGGAGGACATGAATCAACAGGGGCCTAGGGGGGGCTGCCCGGAGGAGGGGTCTCGCAGGTATTCTATGGGCCCTCTCAATGAATTGTTTAAAGGAGAAAAACTCATCGCCCAACCATTTTCTAAACCAATCCTCGAGAAATACAATCGTGTCTTTCCCTTCTGTACCTTCTGGAAAGCCCAAACATTTGATATTTGCTCTCCTTGATATTTTCCATTTCTACCGCTCTGTCTTTAGCTTGTTTGCTTTCCTGCTGCAGCTCCCTAATCTCCGCCTGCATCTTATTCATTGTTACGTCTATTTCCTGAGGCTGCTTTTCCATTTTGTTCAAGCGTTCTTTTACTTTATACATGTCCTCTCTAAGGAGTGTGATCTCCGTTTTGAGCCCACCGACTTCTCCTACTAGTTCCGCAATAGATTTATTGCAGGTTTCAATCGCTGCCAGGATTTTTTCTACTGCGGATGATGACAAATTTTCTTCTCTCTCCTTTTCTTGTCCCTGATTTGTTTCCCCTTCTGCTGTTCCCCCCTCCCCCGCTCCCTCTACTGAGGATTGGCTCGCTCCACACCATCTCTCCATAAGTTTCGTATCACTTTTTGCCTCACCTTTGAGGCTTTTCCCTCTAGGGGAATCATTTTTAACCATAAAGGAGCCCGATTTGCGGTTTCCCTCTTTCTGGGAATTATTCCCTTTTGGGGCATTTGCACCTCGCGTCATCATGCCACCACACCTGTCCCACACGAATTACATTTTCAGTAAATCCTGCTTTGTAATCTTAATATTTACAAAACACAAAGTTATCAAACTTATGCAAGTATTGTACACAGGATTCCTAATACCACGTTGCCGCGATCACTGCACCATTACAAGGTACTAGCGTTGCAGGCAGCCACGCCCTATAGAAGGAGGTGATCTACTGCAAGGTTTTGCACCTCCACGGAACCGTTCTTAACTTTTAACCTAAAGTGGTACACAACAGAGAGATTTTACAACTTAGATGGACACAAATAGCCTATGGGGCTTTAAAGGCGCCTATCAAAAGACTAGTGGCCGTATGTAAAATAATTTATGTCCATCACCCTGTTCCCTTATAGGGTTTGTCAGAGCATAGTCAATAGTTACAATGTCCGTAGTTCCGGCTTCCCCTCAGTGTCTTTAAGGAGAAAGAAAAAGAAAATCTTTGCTGTTTTTCCCAATCAGCTAAAGCGGGAGTCACCGTTCTTAAAGAGTGTTATTCCCCTTAGGGGCTTGACCTTTCTGCGGTTTTTACAGTCTAGGTAAGTGCGCACACTATTCAACAAGCAGATAGCCCAGTAGTTCCATTCAGCTGCCTCATAGATTGTGTCAGTCAACGTGTATATTCAACAACGGTTACCAAAATCTCGTTTAGCGCTATACCCAGCTTGAACCCCACCGCCGTCGGCGTCCCACTACTGTGTCTCCAAGCCACCAGCCCTCTAAGCCACAGCCGTAGGGAACTACTCCCGGCACCCCCGGCGGGGACCTGCCCGATATTGAGGGACATTCTCATGCATTTTATGCACTCACGTGACCTGAGACAGCAGGATAATGGGTTACTCCGTCCTCCAGTGTTTATCACTAGATAGTGATTCCTACTCCACAGAACGATGACTGTCGGCCGGGTGCCTCTCTGTATTTGCTGACCGGGACAGGGTTACGGACTCCCACCTCTCACATGGGTACACCTCCGGATCCCATAGGAACATACACAGACTCCAGTAGCGAGTGCCAGGTTCCTCTCACGTTCCCAGCTCATCACAAGCAATCCGGGGTCGTCTGACAAAACGGGATCATCAGGGAAAATCGGAATCACCCAGCGGACCTCCTCGTCTCTCCTGCCGGACCGCTACCCTCGGGCGTTCAGCACTCTGACAGACGCATGTCCGGGCGTCTCCCACCGCTACTCAAAGGAAGGGGGTGTGGCCGCGGCTCACAACTTCCGCTACGCCGCTCTCATGCTTCCCTCGTTGGCTCATTTTCTTTTCTAGATCATCTCCTCTCCAATGTGGGGATACCTGTTCAAGGGTAAAGAACTCAGTGCCCTTGGGATTGTTTTGATGAAATTTCACATAATGGGCAGACAAAGAATGATCTAATTTACCATTTTTGATGTTCCTAAAATGTTCTCCAACCCTAACCTTCAGTTTCCTTATGGTTCTTCCAATATATTTTAAGCCACATGGACAGATAATCATATAAATAACTTGAATGGAGTCACACGTGGCAAAGTGTTTTATATTAAAAACTTGTGTGTTGTCAGATGAAGTGAAATTATAAATACCACCCGGGGATGATTCTCCCGTGCTGTTGCACACTTTACAATGTGTGCACCTAAAAAAACCTTTATGTGCTATATCTGTGTAGTCATCTTTATGATTGATACTACTCTGTACTATACAATCTTTCACATTCCTTAATTTCCTGTGAACAATTTTTGGTTCTTTTATAAGGTGTCCTATGACTGGATCGTGTTTTAAAATGTGCCAATTCTGTTTAAAAATTTTTTTGATAATGTGTGCGTCCTTCGTATAATCGGTGATGAATGGAACAACTATTTTTTCATTATTTTCGCCCATAATATTATGTTTATTCTTATTTTTCTTTTCACTATCACTCATTCTTGAGGTTTCTTGCTCTAATTCGGTTTGTGCTTTATTTAGCTCCTCTATTTTATAATTTCTTTGTAAAAACCTCTCTTTTAATATTGCAGCCTGCTCTTCGTAATCCTCCTTCTTGGTGCAATTTCTTTTTATTCTTTTTAGTTGTCCCTTTGGGATGTTGTTCAACCACGGCGCATAATGGCAGCTGCCGTATTGGATAAAACTATTACAATCGGTATCTTTAAAGAAGGTTTTAGTATAAAGGGTGTTTTTATCTTTAATAAGTTCTAGATCCAAGAAATGTATATTTGAAATACTGTAATTGGAAGTAAAAGTTAAGTTAAAATCGTTACAATTAATATACCTGATGAAGTCATTTAGTAATTCCTGGGGGCCCTGCCATAAAATTATGACGTCATCTATATACCTCTTATATAGTTTTAGATGGTCTTTGAATGGATTATTGTAAAAAATATGTTTGTCTTCCCAGGTGGCCATATATAAATTCGCATAACAGGGGGCAAATTTAGCCCCCATGGCCGTTCCTGACTTTGTAGGAAGAACTTTCCCTCAAACCAGAAATAGTTCCTTTCGAGACCAAAATTTATTAAATTAATTATAAAATTCTTCTGTTCTTCTAAAACCTGTGTATCCTTCTCCAAAAATTCTCTAATAGCAGCTACACCTTTCAAGTGTGGTATGCAGGTGTATAAGGAGGTAACGTCGCAGGTACAAAGGATAGTGTCATTGTCTACTTCAATATCCTTAATGATTTGGAGTAAAGCCCCCGAGTCCTTAAGGTAAGCGGGGGTATTACATACATAGGACTGTAGGAATCTATCTATATATTCTGAGATCCTACTTGATACAGAATCTATACCTATCTATATATATAGGTCGTCCCGGGGGGGTCTTCTTATTCTTATGTAACTTAGGTAGGAAATATATAGTTGGAAATTTTGGGAATTTTATGTTTAAATATTCAAACTCCTTATTATCAATAATGCCCAACTCTTTGGCTTCCATTAAAATTGATCTCAATTCTATTTTAAACTTTTCAGTGGGATTCTCTTTTAATTTGCAATATGTTGTTTCATCTGATAAAATACGATACATCTCATCTAGATAATAACTCTTATCCATAATAACCCCCCCCCCCCCTTATCCGCTGGTTTTACTACTATTGAGCGGTCTTTTTGAAGGTCATGTAACGCATTCCTCTCTTTATTAGAGAGATTAGAGGTGGATATATATTGTTTTGTAGGGGCGTATTGTTCCAATTGTTTAGTTACATTCCGTTTGAAGGTGTTTATACAATCATTGCTCGACAAATTCGGGATGAATTGGGATTTTTCTTTCAATCCACTATGTACATAGGGTTTTTGTGAAATTTCATAGGGATGTAACCGAAAAAAGAACCATAAGGAATCTGAAGGTTAGGGTTGGAGAACATTTTAGGAACATCAAAAATGGTAAATTAGATCATTCTTTGTCTGCCCATTATGTGAAATTTCATCAAAACAATCCCAAGGGCACTGAGTTCTTTACCCTTGAACAGGTATCCCCACATTGGAGAGGAGAAAATGAGCCAACGAGAATCCTTTTGGATTTATCAATTAAAAACCCTGATCCCGATGGGACTCACTGCAGACTTTGAGATAAAATGTTTCCTCCAGTCTCCCCCTGCAACTGAGTATGAGGTTTATAATCACTACTGAACACTAAACACAGAGCACTTTAATGTTTGCACATTAGTATTAATACATAATCTACCTGGTATTTTATGTTGAATGTTATACATATATATCTATGTTAGAATGGAAGAATACTCTGTTATTAAATATATCAAAATTCATTACAGAATTCATATAAGAAGGAAGTTACTGATAAGATGAAAAATAATTTTTTAGTATTAACCCTTTCTTACATTTTTTATATAGTTTGATATGTTTTTAATACGTTTTTAATATGTATGTTCCCCCTCCACTTGGATGTCTCATCCAAGTAAATCTCACTGATGTATTCTGGGAGAGTAATTACTATAAAGGGGCAAATTTACTTACCCGGTCCATTCGCGTTCCAGCGGCGGCTTCTCCGCTCTGGATTCGGGTCCGGCCGGGATTTAATAAGGTAGTTCTTCCGCCGTCCACCAGGTGGCGCTGCTGCGCTGAAAGTAAACTCATCGCGCCGGAATGCACCGAGCTGGACCAGGTGAAGGTAAGCGGTCCTTATGCGACACATTTTCGGTTTTTAAATGCGGCGGTTTTTCCGAATACGTCGGGTTTTCGTTCGGCCACGCCCCCCGATTTCCGTCGCGCGCATGCCAGCGCCGATGCGCCACAATCCGATCGCGTGCGCCAAAATCCCGGGGCAATTTAAGTACAAGCGGCGCAAAACGGAAATATTCGGGTAACACGTCGGGAAAACGCGAATCGGGCCCTTAATAAATGACCCCCAAAGAGTCAACAATGCATGCACGTCGGTAAGCCCCGGAAGAAGCCGCGGAGGCGAAACTCGGAGTCGGGCGAGGAAAACCGAACGTGCATTTTTAAATTACTAAAGGCCTTATTTTAACTTTTGTCTGTGAGTATATTGAATAAATGTTTCAACTTAATTACCCCAAAAGTTGTCTGCACTATCGCGTGTTATCTACTCTTCCTTTTGACGAGTGAACCGGAGTGACCGCGAAATTTGTGGAACACACCACACGGTGGCAGCAGTTCCTGGTCGGAGGATTTGACCCACGCACCGGTAACAAACAACGATCCGGAGTTTTCGTCCAGCAAGACCGGAGGAAAGCTGAGTGAGAGCGTGGAATATGAGCACACCTTTTTCCATCAAGAAAGGTACTGTGTAATCTAAGTTCACTCTCGGCGCTTGATGTGCGCTAATAGAGAGCGGGCAAGGACATTGATGCGGTGAACAATATACTTTTTTCTTCTGTTGAATCTTTAGGTGTTTTTGGACTTTCTCACCTGTGTTCCCCTGCGCCGCCCCCCCCCCCCCCCCATCGAATGTTTTTTCTTTTACATAATAGGTCAAGGTTTGAGCTTTTGTGAAATTTTTGTTATTTGTATCTATTTTATACTACATGGCGGCACGCTGTATGCGGTACCAGGATCTGGTCCTGACAAATCTGGTCCCTGATATATTACATATATGGGGGGGAGGCGCCTCTCTCTAGCTCGCCTCGGGCTGCAGAAATGCTTGGTTTACCCCTGCTTGGGAGGTATAGTGGGGAGGGTACAGGAGGATGATGGGAGGTATAGTGGGGAGGGTACAGGAGGATGGTGGGAGGTATAGTGGGGAGGGTACAGGAGGATGATGGGAGGTATAGTGTGGAGGGTACAGGAGGATGATGGGAGGTATAGTGGGGAGGGTACAGGAGGATGGTGGGAGGTATAGTAGGGAGGGTACAGGAGGATGATGGGAGGTATAGTGGGGAGGGTACAGGAGGATGATGGGAGGTATAGTGGGGAGGGTACAGGAGGATGATGGGAGGTATAGTGGGGAGGGTACAGGAGGATGGTGGGAGGTATAGTGGGGGGGTACAGGAGGATGATGGGAGGTATAGTGGGGAGGGTACAGGAGGATGATGGGAGGTATAGTGGGGAGGGTACAGGAGGATGATGGGAGGTATAGTGGGGAGGGTACAGGAGGATGATGGGAGGTATAGTGGGGAGGGTACAGGAGGATGATGGGAGGTATAGTGGGGAGGGTACAGGAGGATGATGGGAGGTATAGTGGGGAGGGTACAGGAGGATGATGGGAGGTATAGTGGGGAGGGTACAGGAGGATGATGGGAGGTATAGTAGGGAGGGTACAGGAGGATGGTGGGAGGTATAGTGTGGAGGGTACAGGAGGATGATGGGAGGTATAGTGGGGGGGTACAGGAGGATGATGGGAGGTATAGTGGGGAGGGTACAGGAGGATGATGGGAGGTATAGTGGGGAGGGTACAGGAGGATGGTGGGAGGTATAGTGGGGGGGTACAGGAGGATGATGGGAGGTATAGTGGGGAGGGTACAGGAGGATGATGGGAGGTATAGTGGGGAGGGTACAGGAGGATGATGGGAGGTATAGTGGGGAGGGTACAGGAGGATGATGGGAGGTATAGTGGGGAGGGTACAGGAGGATGATGGGAGGTATAGTAGGGAGGGTACAGGAGGATGGTGGGAGGTATAGTGTGGAGGGTACAGGAGGATGATGGGAGGTATAGTGGGGGGGTACAGGAGGATGATGGGAGGTATAGTGGGGAGGGTACAGGAGGATGATGGGAGGTATAGGGGGGAGGGTACAGGAGGATGATGGGAGGTATAGTGGGGAGGGTACAGGAGGATGATGGGAGGTATAGTAGGGAGGGTACAGGAGGATGATGGGAGGTATAGTGTGGAGGGTACAGGAGGATGATGGGAGGTATAGTGGGGAGGGTACAGGAGGATGGTGGGAGGTATAGTGGGGAGGGTACAGGAGGATGGTGGGAGGTATAGTAGGGAGGGTACAGGAGGATGATGGGAGGTATAGTAGGGAGGGTACAGGAGGATGATGGGAGGTATAGTGTGGAGGGTACAGGAGGATGATGGGAGGTATAGTGGGGAGGGTACAGGAGGATGATGGGAGGTATAGTGGGGAGGGTACAGGAGGATGATGGGAGGTATAGTGGGGAGGGTACAGGAGGATGGTGGGAGGTATAGGGGGGAGGGAACAGGAGGATGATGGGAGGTATAGTGGGGAGGGTACAGGAGGATGGTGGGAGGTATAGTGGGGAGGGTACAGGAGGATGGTGGGAGGTATAGTGGGGAGGGTACAGGAGGATGATGGGAGTTATAGTAGGGAGGGTACAGGAGGATGGTGGGAGGTATAGTGGGGAGGGTACAGGAGGATGATGGGAGGTATAGTGGGGAGGGTACAGGAGGATGATGGGAGGTATAGTGGGGAGGGTACAGGAGGATGATGGGAGGTATAGTGGGGAGGGTACAGGAGGATGATGGGAGGTATAGTGGGGAGGGTACAGGAGGATGATGGGAGTTATAGTAGGGAGGGTACAGGAGGATGGTGGGAGGTATAGTGGGGGGGTACAGGAGGATGATGGGAGGTATAGTGGGGAGGGTACAGGAGGATGATGGGAGGGATAGGGGGGAGGGTACAGGAGGATGATGGGAGGTATAGTGGGGAGGGTACAGGAGGATGATGGGAGGTATAGTGGGGAGGGTACAGGAGGATGATGGGAGGTATAGTGGGGAGGGTACAGGAGGATGATGGGAGGTATAGTGGGGAGGGTACAGGAGGATGGGGGGAGGTATAGTGGGGAGGGTACAGGAGGATGGTGGGAGGTATAGGGGGGAGGGAACAGGAGGATGATGGGAGGTATAGTGGGGAGGGTACAGGAGGATGGGGGGAGGTATAGTGGGGAGGGTACAGGAGGATGGTGGGAGGTATAGGGGGGAGGGAACAGGAGGATGATGGGAGGTATAGTGGGGAGGGTACAGGAGGATGATGGGAGGTATAGTAGGGAGGGTACAGGAGGATGATGGGAGGTATAATGGGGTGTGTACAGGAGGATGGTGGGAGGTATAGTAGGCAGGGTACAGGAGGATGATGGGAGGTATAGTGGGGAGGGTACAGGAGGATGATGGGAGGTATAGTGGGGAGGGTACAGGAAGATGGGGGGAGGTATAGTGTGGAGGGTACAGGAGGATGATGGGAGGTATAGTGGGGAGGGTACAGGAGGATGATGGGAGGTATAGTAGGGAGGGTACAGGAGGATGATGGGAGGTATAGTGGGGAGGGTACAGGAGGATGATGGGAGGTATAGTGGGGAGGGTACAGGAGGATGATGGGAGGTATAGTGGGGAGGGTACAGGAGGATGATGGGAGGTATAGTGGGGAGGGTACAGGAGGATGATGGGAGGTATAGTGGGGAGGGTACAGGAGGATGATGGGAGGTATAGTGGGGAGGGTACAGGAGGATGATGGGAGGTATAGTGGGGAGGGTACAGGAGGATGATGGGAGGTATAGTGTGGAGGGTACAGGAGGATGATGGGAGGTATAGTGGGGAGGGTACAGGAGGATGGTGGGAGGTATAGTGGGGAGGGTACAGGAGGATGATGGGAGGTATAGTGGGGAGGGTACAGGAGGATGGTGGGAGGTATAGTGGGGAGGGTACAGGAGGATGGTGGGAGGTATAGTGGGGAGGGTACAGGAGGACGATGGGAGGTATAGTGGGGAGGGTACAAGAGGACGGTGGGAGGTATAGTGGGGAGGGTACAGGAGGATGATGGGAGGTATAGTGGGGAGGGTACAGGAGGATGATGGGAGGTATAGTGGGGAGGGTACAGGAGGATGATGGGAGGTATAGTGGGGAGGGTACAGGAGGATGATGGGAGGTATAGTGGGGAGGGTACAGGAGGATGATGGGAGGTATAGTGGGGAGGGTACAGGAGGATGATGGGAGGTATAGTGGGGAGGGTACAGGAGGATGATGGGAGGTATAGTGGGGAGGGTACAGGAGGATGATGGGAGGTATAGTGGGGAGGGTACAGGAGGATGGGGGGAGGTATAGTGTGGAGGGTACAGGAGGATGATGGGAGGTATAGTGGGGAGGGTACAGGAGGATGATGGGAGGTATAGTGGGGAGGGTACAGGAGGATGATGGGAGGTATAGTAGGCAGGGTACAGGAGGATGATGGGAGGTATAGTGGGGAGGGTACAGGAGGATGATGGGAGGTATAGTGGGGAGGGTACAGGAGGATGATGGGAGGTATAGTGGGGAGGGTACAGGAGGATGATGGGAGGTATAGTAGGCAGGGTACAGGAGGATGATGGGAGGTATAGTGGGGAGGGTACAGGAGGATGATGGGAGGTATAGTGTGGAGGGTACAGGAGGATGATGGGAGGTATAGTGTGGAGGGTACAGGAGGATGATGGGAGGTATAGTAGGCAGGGTACAGGAGGATGATGGGAGGTATAGCAGGGAGGGTACAGGAGGATGATGGGAGGTATAGTGGGGAGGGTACAGGAGGATGATGGGAGGTATAGTAGGCAGGGTACAGGAGGATGATGGGAGGTATAGTGGGGAGGGTACAGGAGGATGATGGGAGGTATAGTGGGGAGGGTACAGGAGGATGATGGGAGGTATAGTAGGCAGGGTACAGGAGGATGATGGGAGGTATAGCAGGGAGGGTACAGGAGGATGATGGGAGGTATAGTGGGGAGGGTACAGGAGGATGATGGGAGGTATAGTAGGCAGGGTACAGGAGGATGATGGGAGGTATAGTGGGGAGGGTACAGGAGGATGATGGGAGGTATAGTGTGGAGGGTACAGGAGGATGATGGGAGGTATAGTGGGGAGGGTACAGGAGGATGATGGGAGGTATAGTAGGGAGGGTACAGGAGGATGATGGGAGGTATAGTGGGGAGGGTACAGGAGGATGATGGGAGGTATAGTGGGGAGGGTACAGGAGGATGGTGGGAGGTATAGTGGGGAGGGTACAGGAGGATGGTGGAAGGTATAGTGGGGAGGGTACAGGAGGATGGTGGGAGGTATAGGGGGGAGGGTACAGGAGGATGATGGGAGGTATAGTGGGGAGGGTACAGGAGGATGGTGGAAGGTATAGGGGGGAGGGTACAGGAGGATGATGGGAGGTATAGTGGGGAGGGTACAGGAGGATGGTGGGAGGTATAGTGGGGAGGGTACAGGAGGATGGTGGGAGGTATAGGGGGGAGGGTACAGGAGGATGATGGGAGGTATAGTGTGGAGGGTACAGGAGGATGGTGGAAGGTATAGGGGGGAGGGTACAGGAGGATGATGGGAGGTATAGTGGGGAGGGTACAGGAGGATGGTGGGAGGTATAGTGGGGAGGGTACAGGAGGATGATGGGAGGTATAGTAGGGAGGGTACAGGAGGATGGTGGGAGGTATAGTGGGGAGGATACAGGAGGATGATGGGAGGTATAGTGGGGAGGTTACAGGAGGATGATGGGAGGTATAGTGGGGAGGATACAGGAGGATGATGGGAGGTATAGGGGGGAGGGTACAGGAGGATGATGGGAGGTATAGTGGGGAGGGTACAGGAGGATGATGGGAGGTATAGTGGGGAGGGTACCGGAGGATGATGGGAGGTATAGTGGGGAGGGTACAGGAGGATGATGGGAGGTATAGTGGGGAGGGTACAGGAGGATGGTGGGAGGTATAGGGGGGAGGGTACAGGAGGATGATGGGAGTTATAGTAGGGAGGGTACAGGAGGATGGTGGGAGGTATAGTGGGGAGGGTACAGGAGGATGATGGGAGGTATAGTGGGGAGGGTACAGGAGGATGGTGGGAGGTATAGGGGGGAGGGTACAGGAGGATGATGGGAGGTATAGTGGGGAGGGTACAGGAGGATGATGGGAGGTATAGTGGGGAGGGTACAGGAGGATGGTGGGAGGTATAGTGGGGAGGGTACAGGAGGATGATGGGAGGTATAGTGGGGAGGGTACAGGAGGATGATGGGAGGTATAGTGGGGAGGGTACAGGAGGATGATGGGAGGTATAGTGGGGAGGGTACAGGAGGATGATGGGAGGTATAGTGGGGAGGGTACAGGAGGATGATGGGAGTTATAGTAGGGAGGGTACAGGAGGATGGTGGGAGGTATAGTGGGGGGGTACAGGAGGATGATGGGAGGTATAGTGGGGAGGGTACAGGAGGATGATGGGAGGGATAGGGGGGAGGGTACAGGAGGATGATGGGAGGTATAGTGGGGAGGGTACAGGAGGATGATGGGAGGTATAGTGGGGAGGGTACAGGAGGATGATGGGAGGTATAGTGGGAGGGTACAGGAGGATGATGGGAGGTATAGTGGGGAGGGTACAGGAGGATGATGGGAGGGATAGGGGGGAGGGTACAGGAGGATGATGGGAGGTATAGTGGGGAGGGTACAGGAGGATGATGGGAGGTATAGTGGGGAGGGTACAGGAGGATGATGGGAGGTATAGTGGGGAGGGTACAGGAGGATGGTGGGAGGTATAGGGGGGAGGGTACAGGAGGATGATGGGAGGTATAGTGGGGAGGGTACAGGAGGATGATGGGAGGTATAGTGGGGAGGGTACAGGAGGATTGCCGCCTGTCCTGACTGCCTGCCTTTCTCCGACTTCGAGTTTTCCTGGTGTTCCTGTACCTCGACCTTGGCTGCTACCATGGACAAGTTGCACCTGTGGAATGACCTGGTGGTACCCCGCCGCAGCAAGACCAACCTGCTTTGCGCCGGGCTCTGGGGAAGACCGGGTGCCACTTAGATTCCGGTCCAGGTGTCGGCTTGTGTCATCGTCCGCGGTGGTCCAGGGGGTTCACTAACCCCGAGCCTTGACAGTAAGATCCGGCCATGGATCCCACCAACCTGCTGCTTCCAAAACTGGCTGATCTTACACCTCTGTGGTCCAGCCGTCCCAGCAGATTGCCTCGTGAGGAGAACAGCTTGGACAAGTCACCGCCAGGCTGCAACAGTTGCTTTCCACTCAGGATCAGATTCCTGCGACTTCTCCGGCGACTTCTCCGGCTACCTCGGCTTGTCTTCCTGCTGAGGAACCAAGGCTAAGACTGTCTGTGCCGGGGATGGGGAGCCCAAATTGTGCAGGGGTTTATCACTCGGTGCTCCCTGCACATTGAACTCATGCCGTCTCAGTTTGTCTCTGAGCGATCCCAGGTGGCACTCCTCATCAGCCTCCTCTCCGGCCTGGGCTACCCCTCTATGGGACAGAGGCCATCACGGCTGCTCACACTCCATTCCTGGCAGAATTCCTGTCTGTGTTAGAAGAACCTGCACGAGCCTCCTCAGCTGAGACTGCGCTGCTGACCCTGGGCCAAGGGGACCTGTCCGTGGGAGAGTGTAAAGTTCACTCTCCTGGAATGATACGGCCATGTCTGCAACATTTCAAAAAGGTCTTTCACCTCAAGTTAAGGATGCATTGACCGCTCGTGACCCGCCGAGGAGGATGGCAGAGGGGTCAGGTGGGGGAGGGTACGGGAGGATGGTGGAGGGGGTAAGGTGGGGGAGGGTACGGGAGGATGGTGGAGGGGGTAAGGTGGGGGAGGGTACGGGAGGATGGTGGAGGGGGTAAGGTGGGGGAGGGTACGGGAGGATGGTGGAGGGGGTAAGGTGGGGGAGGGTACGGGAGGATGGCGGAGGGGGTAAGGTGGGGTAGGGTACAGGAGGATGGGGGGAGGTATAGTGGGGAGGGTACAGGAGGATGATGGGAGGTATAGTGGGGAGGGTACAGGAGGATGGGGGGAGGTATAGTGGGGAGGGTACAGGAGGATGATGGGAGGTATAGTGGGGAGGGTACAGGAGGATGATGGGAGGTATAGTGGGGAGGGTACAGGAGGATGGTGGGAGGTATAGTAGGGAGGGTACAGGAGGATGGTGGGAGGTATAGTGGGGAGGGTACAGGAGGATGGTGGGAGGTATAGTGGGGAGGGTACAGGAGGATGATGGGAGGTATAGTGGGGAGGGTACAGGAGGATGATGGGAGGTATAGTGGGGAGGGTACAGGAGGATGGTGGGAGGTATAGTGGGGAAGGTACAGGAGGATGGTGGGAGGTATAGTGGGGAGGGTACAGGAGGATGGTGGGAGGTATAGTGGAGAGGGTACAGGAGGATGATGGGAGGTATAGTGGGGAGGGTACAGGAGGATGATGGGAGGTATAGTGGGGAGGGTACAGGAGGATGATGGGAGGTATAGTGGGGAGGGTACAGGAGGATGGTGGGAGGTATAGTGTGGAGGGTACAGGAGGATGGTGGGAGGTATAGTGGGGAGGGTACAGGAGGATGGGGGGAGGTATAGTAGGGAGGGTACAGGAGGATGATGGGAGGTATAGTGTGGAGGGTACAGGAGGATGGGGGGAGGTATAGGGGGAGGGTACAGGAGGATGGTGGGAGGTATAGTGGGGAGGTTACAGGAGGATGATGGGAGGTATAGTGGGGAGGGTACAGGAGGATGATGGGAGGTATAGTGGGGAGGGTACAGGAGGATGGGGGGAGGTATAGTGTGGAGGGTACAGGAGGATGGTGGGAGGTATAGTGGGGAGGGTACAGGAGGATGGGGGGAGGTATAGTAGGGAGGGTACAGGAGGATGATGGGAGGTATAGTGTGGAGGGTACAGGAGGATGGGGGGAGGTATAGGGGGAGGGTACAGGAGGATGGTGGGAGGTATAGCAGGGAGGGTACAGGAGGATGATGGGAGGTATAGTGTGGAGGGTACAGGAGGATGGTGGGAGGTATAGTGGGGAGGGTACAGGAGGATGGTGAGAGGTATAGTGGGGAGGGTACAGGAGGATGATGGGAGGTATAGTAGGGAGGGTACAGGAGGATGATGGGAGGTATAGTGTGTAGGGTACAGGAGGATGGTGGGAGGTATAGTGGGGAGGGTACAGGAGGATGGTGGGAGGTATAGTGGGGAGGGTACAGGAGGATGATGGGAGGTATAGTAGGGAGGGTACAGGAGGATGATGGGAGGTATAGTGGGGAGGGTACAGGAGGATGGTGGGAGGTATAGTGGGGAGGGTACAGGAGGATGGGGGGAGGTATAGTAGGGAGGGTACAGGAGGATGGTGGGAGGTATAGTGTGGAGGGTACAGGAGGATGGGGGGAGGTATAGGGGGAGGGTACAGGAGGATGGTGGGAGGTATAGTAGGGAGGGTACAGGAGGATGATGGGAGGTATAGTAGGGAGGGTACAGGAGGATGATGGGAGGTATAGTGGGGAGGGTACAGGAGGATGATGGGAGGTATAGTGGGGAGGGTACAGGAGGATGGTGGGAGGTATAGTGGGGAGGGTACAGGAGGATGGTGGGAGGTATAGTAGGGAGGGTACAGGAGGATGATGGGAGGTATAGTAGGGAGGGTACAGGAGGATGATGGGAGGTATAGTGGGGAGGGTACAGGAGGATGGGGGGAGGTATAGTGGGGAGGGTACAGGAGGATGATGGGAGGTATAGTGGGGAGGGTACAGGAGGATGATGGGAGGTATAGTGGGGAGGGTACAGGAGGATGATGGGAGGTATAGTGGGGAGGGTACAGGAGGATGATGGGAGGATGAAGGGAGGTATAGTGGGGAGGGTACAGGAGGATGATGGGAGGTATAGTAGGGAGTGTACAGGAGGATGATGGGAGGTATAGTGTGGAGGGTACAGGAGGATGGTGGGAGGTATAGTGGGGAGGGTACAGGAGGATGGTGGGAGGTATAGTAGGGAGGGTACAGGAGGATGATGGGAGGTATAGTGTGGAGGGTACAGGAGGATGGGGGGAGGTATAGGGGGAGGGTACAGGAGGATGATGGGAGGTATAGTGGGGAGGGTACAGGAGGATGGTGGGAGGTATAGTAGGGAGGGTACAGGAGGATGATGGGAGGTATAGTGGGGAGGTTACAGGAGGATGATGGGAGGTATAGTGGGGAGGGTACAGGAGGATGGTGGGAGGTATAGTGGGGAGGGTACAGGAGGATGGGGGGAGGTATAGTGGGGAGGGTACAGGAGGATGGTGGGAGGTATAGTAGGGAGGGTACAGGAGGATGGTGGGAGGTATAGTGGGGAGGATACAGGAGGATGATGGGAGGTATAGTGGGGAGGGTACAGGAGGATGGTGGGAGGTATAGTGGGGAGGGTACAGGAGGATGGTGGGAGGTATAGTGGGGAGGTTACAGGAGGATGATGGGAGGTATAGTGGGGAGGGTACAGGAGGATGGTGGGAGGTATAGTGGGGAGGGTACAGGAGGATGATGGGAGGTATAGTGGGGAGGGTACAGGAGGATGGTGGGAGGTATAGTGGGGAGGGTACAGGAGGATGATGGGAGGTATAGTGGGGAGGGTACAGGAGGATGGTGGGAGGTATAGTGGGGAGGGTACAGGAGGATGATGGGAGGTATAGTGGGGAGGGTACAGGAGGATGGTGGGAGGTATAGTGGGGAGGGTACAGGAGGATGGTGGGAGGTATAGTAGGGAGGGTACAGGAGGATGGTGGGAGGTATAGTGGGGAGGATACAGGAGGATGATGGGAGGTATAGTGGGGAGGGTACAGGAGGATGGTGGGAGGTATAGGGGGGAGGGTACAGGAGGATGGTGGGAGGTATAGTGGGGAGGGTACAGGAGGATGGTGGGAGGTATAGCAGGGAGGGTACAGGAGGATGATGGGAGGTATAGTGGGGAGGGTACAGGAGGATGGTGGGAGGTATAGTGGGGAGGTTACAGGAGGATGATGGGAGGTATAGTGGGGAGGGTACAGGAGGATGGTGGGAGGTATAGTGGGGAGGGTACAGGAGGATGATGGGAGGTATAGTGGGGAGGGTACAGGAGGATGATGGGAGGTATAGTAGGGAGGGTACAGGAGGATGATGGGAGGTATAGTGGGGAGGGTACAGGAGGATGATGGGAGGTATAGTGGGGAGGGTACAGGAGGATGATGGGAGGTATAGTAGGGAGGGTACAGGAGGATGATGGGAGGTATAGTGGGGAGGGTACAGGAGGATGATGGGAGGTATAGTGGGGAGGGTACAGGAGGATGGTGGGAGGTATAGTGGGGAGGGTACAGGAGGATGATGGGAGGTATAGTGGGGAGGGTACAGGAGGATGGTGGGAGGTATAGTGGGGAGGGTACAGGAGGATGATGGGAGGTATAGTGGGGAGGGTACAGGAGGAAGGTGGGAGGTATAGTGGGGAGGGTACAGGAGGATGATGGGAGGTATAGTGGGGAGGGTACAGGAGGATGATGGGAGGTATAGTAGGGAGGATACAGGAGGATGGTGGGAGGTATAGTGGGGAGGGTACAGGAGGATGATGGGAGGTATAGTGGGGAGGGTACAGGAGGATGGTGGGAGGTATAGTGGGGAGGGTACAGGAGGATGATGGGAGGTATAGTGGGGAGGGTACAGGAGGATGATGGGAGGTATAGTAGGGAGGGTACAGGAGGATGATGGGAGGTATAGTGTGGAGGGTACAGGAGGATGATGGGAGGTATAGTGGGGAGGGTACAGGAGGATGATGGGAGGTATAGTGGGGAGGGTACAGGAGGATGATGGGAGGTATAGTGGGGAGGGTACAGGAGGATGATGGGAGGTATAGTGGGGAGGGTACAGGAGGATGATGGGAGGTATAGTGGGGAGGGTACAGGAGGATGGTGGAAGGTATAGTGGGGAGGGTACAGGAGGATGGTGGGAGGTATAGGGGGGAGGGTACAGGAGGATGATGGGAGGTATAGTGGGGAGGGTACAGGAGGATGATGGGAGGTATAGTGGGGAGGGTACAGGAGGATGGGGGGAGGTATAGTGGGGAGGGTACAGGAGGATGGTGGGAGGTATAGGGGGGAGGGTACAGGAGGATGATGGGAGGTATAGTGGGGAGGGTACAGGAGGATGATGGGAGGTATAGTGGGGAGGGTACAGGAGGATGATGGGAGGTATAGTGGGGAGGGTACAGGAGGATGGTGGAGGGAAGAGCCTCGGGGTTGGGGCTTGTGGGGCAGGAATCTCCAGCGTCTTGTCTGCATTGCCCCCGGCTCTTTATGTTACAGGGAGACCCTATGACAGTGATGGCAAACCTTTTAGAGACAGAGTGCCCAAACTACAACGGAGACCCGCTTATTTATCGCAAAGTGCCAACACAGAAATTTAATTTGTGATTTATACTCCCTTCTCTGTCACAGTTTTCATTGATACCAACACCTGAGGCACCAATAAAGCAGAAAATAGTCCCAGGTACAGCTGTCACTTTAAAATAGCTCTATGCACAGCAAGTCCTGGGCTGTCTGGGACTGCAGGAAGATACCTGGAGTCATCTCTGGTGATGGCCTGAGTGCCCACAGAAAGGGCTCTGAGTGCCACCTCTGGCACCAGTGCTATAGGTTAGCCATCACTGCCCTATGACATCATCAGTGACATCATACACGGCTTGTAGATGACTGTTATATCATATTACCTTCTGTATTCCACCACGAGGACAGAACGTCTGTCATTATATAGGAAGCCGCAGTCACACGTGATGTAATAGCAGGATGTATAATAATCACACGTGATGTAATAGCAGGATGTATAATAATCACACGTGATGTAATAGCAGGATGTATAATAATCACACGTGATGTAATAGCAGGATGTATAATAATCACACGTGATGTAATAGCAGGATGTATAATAATCACACGTGATGTAATAGCAGGATGTATAATAATCACACGTGATGTAATAGCAGGATGTATAATAATCACACGTGATGTAATAGCAGGATGTATAATAATCACACGTGATGTAATAGCAGGATGTATAATAATCACACAGGATGTAATAGCAGGATGTATAATAATCACACGTGATGTAATAGCAGTAAGGACCACAACACCGCAGCAGTAAGGACCATAACACCGCAGCAGTAAGGACCATAACACCGCAGCAGTAAGGACCATAACACCGCAGCAGTAAGGACCATAACACCGCAGCAGTAAGGACCATAACACCGCAGCAGTAAGGACCATAACACCGCAGCAGTAAGGACCATAACACCGCAGCAGTAAGGACCCTAACACCGCAGCAGTAAGGACCATAACACCGCAGCAGTAAGGACCATAACACCGCAGCAGTAAGGACCATAACACCGCAGCAGTAAGGACCCTAACACCGCAGCAGTATGGACCCTAACACCGCAGCAGTAAGGACCATAACACCGCAGCAGTAAGGACCCTAACACCGCAGCAGTAAGGACCCTAACACCGCAGCAGTAAGGACCATAACACCGCAGCAGTAAGGACCATAACACCGCAGCAGTAAGGACCCTAACACCGCAGCAGTATGGACCCTAACACCGCAGCAGTATGGACCATAACACCGCAGCAGTATGGACCCTAACACCGCAGCAGTATGGACCATAACACCGCAGCAGTATGGACCATAACACCGCAGCAGTATGGACCCTAACACCGCAGCAGTATGGACCATAACACCGCAGCAGTATGGACCCTAACACCGCAGCAGTAAGGACCATAACACCGCAGCAGTAAGGACCATAACACCGCAGCAGTAAGGACCCTAACACCGCAGCAGTATGGACCATAACACCGCAGCAGTATGGACCCTAACACCGCAGCAGTATGGACCATAACACCGCAGCAGTATGGACCATAACACCGCAGCAGTATGGACCCTAACACCGCAGCAGTAAGGACCAGAACACCGCAGCAGTAAGGACCAGAACACCGCAGCAGTATGGACCCTAACACCGCAGCAGTATGGACCCTAACACTGCAGCAGTAAGGACCATAACACCGCAGCAGTATGGACCATAACACCGCAGCAGTATGGACCCTAACACCGCAGCAGTAAGGACCCTAACACCGCAGCAGTATGGACCATAACACCGCAGCAGTAAGGACCATAACACCGCAGCAGTATGGACCATAACACCGCAGCAGTAAGGACCATAACACCGCAGCAGTATGGACCATAACACCGCAGCAGTATGGACCATAACACCGCAGCAGTATGGACCATAACACCGCAGCTGTAAGGACCATAACACCGCAGCAGTAAGGACCATAACACCGCAGCAGTATGGACCATAACACCGCAGCAGTATGGACCATAACACCGCAGCAGTAAGGACCATAACACCGCAGCAGTATGGACCATAACACCGCAGCAGTATGGACCATAACACCGCAGCAGTAAGGACCATAACACCGCAGCAGTATGGACCATAACACCGCAGCAGTATGGACCATAACACCGCAGCAGTAAGGACCCTAACACCGCAGCAGTAAGGACCAGAACACCGCAGCAGTATGGACCCTAACACCGCAGCAGTATGGACCCTAACACCGCAGCAGTATGGACCATAACACCGCAGCAGTAAGGACCAGAACACCGCAGCAGTATGGACCCTAACACCGCAGCAGTATGGACCCTAACACTGCAGCAGTAAGGACCAGAACACCGCAGCAGTATGGACCAGAACACCGCAGCAGTATGGACCCTAACACCGCAGCAGTAAGGACCAGAACACCGCAGCAGTATGGACCCTAACACCGCAGCAGTATGGACCCTAACACTGCAGCAGTAAGGACCAGAACACCGCAGCAGTATGGACCCTAACACCGCAGCAGTATGGACCCTAACACTGCAGCAGTAAGGACCAGAACACCGCAGCAGTATGGACCAGAACACCGCAGCAGTATGGACCCTAACACCGCAGCAGTAAGGACCATAACACCGCAGCAGTATGGACCATAACACTGCAGCAGTATGGACCCTAACACCGCAGCAGTAAGGACCCTAACACCGCAGCAGTAAGGACCCTAACACCGCAGCAGTAAGGACCATAACACCGCAGCAGTATGGACCATAACACCGCAGCAGTATGGACCATAACACCGCAGCAGTATGGACCATAACACCGCAGCTGTAAGGACCATAACACCGCAGCAGTAAGGACCATAACACCGCAGCAGTATGGACCATAACACCGCAGCAGTAAGGACCATAACACCGCAGCAGTATGGACCATAACACCGCAGCAGTATGGACCATAACACCGCAGCAGTATGGACCATAACACCGCAGCAGTATGGACCATAACACCGCAGCAGTAAGGACCATAACACTGCAGCAGTATGGACCCTAACACCGCAGCAGTATGGACCCTAACACCGCAGCAGTAAGGACCAGAACACCACAGCAGTATGGACCCTAACACCGCAGCAGTATGGACCCTAACACTGCAGCAGTAAGGACCAGAACACCGCAGCAGTATGGACCAGAACACCGCAGCAGTATGGACCATAACACCGCAGCAGTAAGGACCATAACACCGCAGCAGTAAGGACCATAACACCGCAGCAGTATGGACCATAACACCGCAGCAGTAAGGACCATAACACCGCAGCAGTATGGACCAGAACACCGCAGCAGTATGGACCATAACACCGCAGCAGTAAGGACCATAATACCGCAGCAGTAAGGACCATAACACCGCAGCAGTATGGACCATAACACCGCAGCAGTATGGACCATAACACCGCAGCAGTAAGGACCATAACACCGCAGCAGTATGGACCATAACACCGCAGCAGTATGGACCATAACACCGCAGCAGTAAGGACCATAACACCGCAGCAGTAAGGACCATAACACCGCAGCAGTATGGACCCTAACACCGCAGCAGTAAGGATCAGAACACCGCAGCAGTAAGGACCATAACACCGCAGCAGTATGGACCCTAACACCGCAGCAGTATGGACCCTAACACTGCAGCAGTAAGGATCCTAACACTGCAGCAGTAAGGACCATAACACCGCAGCAGTAAGGACCATAACACCGCAGCAGTAAGGACCATAACACCGCAGCAGTAAGGACCATAACACCGCAGCAGTAAGGACCATAACACCGCAGCAGTAAGGACCATAACACCGCAGCAGTATGGACCCTAACACCGCAGCAGTAAGGACCAGAACACCGCAGCAGTAAGGACCAGAACACCGCAGCAGTAAGGACCAGAACACCGCAGCAGTATGGACCATAACACCGCAGCAGTATGGACCATAACAACGCAGCAGTATGGACCATAACACCGCAGCAGTAAGGACCATAACACCACAGCAGTAAGGACCATAACACCGCAGCAGTATGGACCATAACACCGCAGCAGTATGGACCCTAACACAGCAGCAGTAAGGACCCTAACACTGCAGCAGTAAGGACCATAACACCGCAGCAGTAAGGACCATAACACCGCAGCAGTAAGGACCATAACACCGCAGCAGTATGGACCATAACACCGCAGGAGTATGGACCATAACACCGCAGCAGTAAGGACCATAACACCGCAGCAGTATGGACACTAACACCGCAGCAGTAAGGACCATAACACCGCAGCAGTAAGGACCATAACACCGCAGCAGTATGGACCATAACACCGCAGCAGTATGGACCATAACACCGCAGCAGTAAGGACCATAACACCGCAGCAGTATGGACCCTAACACCGCAGCAGTATGGACCCTAACACCGCAGCAGTATGGACCCTAACACCGCAGCAGTAAGGACCATAACACCGCAGCAGTATGGACCATAACACCGCAGCAGTATGGACCATAACACCGCAGCAGTAAGGACCATAACACCGCAGCAGTAAGGACCATAACACCGCAGCAGTATGGACCCTAACACCGCAGCAGTAAGGACCAGAACACCGCAGCAGTATGGACCATAACACCGCAGCAGTAAGGACCAGAACACCGCAGCAGTATGGACCCTAACACCGCAGCAGTATGGACCCTAACACTGCAGCAGTAAGGATCCTAACACTGCAGCAGTAAGGACCATAACACCGCAGCAGTAAGGACCATAACACCGCAGCAGTAAGGACCCTAACACCGCAGCAGTAAGGACCATAACACCGCAGCAGTATGGACCCTAACACTGCAGCAGTATGGACCATAACACCGCAGCAGTAAGGACCATAACACCGCAGCAGTAAGGACCATAACACCGCAGCAGTAAGGACCATAACACCGCAGCAGTAAGGACCATAACACCGCAGCAGTAAGGACCATAACACCGCAGCAGTAAGGACCATAACACCGCAGCAGTATGGACCCTAACACCGCAGCAGTAAGGACCAGAACACCGCAGCAGTAAGGACCAGAACACCGCAGCAGTATGGACCATAACACCGCAGCAGTATGGACCATAACACCGCAGCAGTATGGACCATAACACCGCAGCAGTAAGGACCATAACACCACAGCAGTAAGGACCATAACACCGCAGCAGTATGGACCATAACACCGCAGCAGTATGGACCCTAACACTGCAGCAGTAAGGACCCTAACACTGCAGCAGTAAGGACCATAACACCGCAGCAGTAAGGACCATAACACCGCAGCAGTAAGGACCATAACACCGCAGCAGTATGGACCATAACACCGCAGGAGTATGGACCATAACACCGCAGCAGTAAGGACCATAACACCGCAGCAGTATGGACACTAACACCGCAGCAGTAAGGACCATAACACCGCAGCAGTAAGGACCATAACACCGCAGCAGTATGGACCATAACACCGCAGCAGTATGGACCATAACACCGCAGCAGTAAGGACCATAACACCGCAGCAGTATGGACCCTAACACCGCAGCAGTATGGACCCTAACACCGCAGCAGTATGGACCCTAACACCGCAGCAGTAAGGACCCTAACACCGCAGCAGTATGGACCCTAACACCGCAGCAGTATGGACCCTAACACCGCAGCAGTATGGACCCGAACACTGCAGCAGTAAGGACCATAACACCGCAGCAGTATGGACCATAACACCGCAGCAGTATGGACCCTAATACCGCAGCAGTATGGACCATAACGTCCTTGTTAACGGGCATGTTGATTTTTTCACTCCACGTGATTTCTTGCTCCTCCGCGGATTGGTTGCGTCGTTCTCCTCCGTTCCGTCCTCTGGGCGGCTTTCTCCTGATTCCAGGGGTTTTTCTTCCTTTTACAAGAAATATTCATTTTTTTAAATCTTTTTTGAGATGAGGCACATGACGCGCGGTGCACACGGCCGTAGCTAGAGCGTCAGCTCCGGGGGCCAATCTAGAAGCGATTATTATAAAGGCAGGACGCAGGGTGACAGATCTTCACCACATCCGGAGCTCAGCCATTCCGGGAATTACCTGAAAGACAAGACATTTCTTATATTTCTTCTTACAATGTTCACAGAAAGATCCAGAAGAGCTAATCACAGAGCAATGGAGGGAGGAGAAGAGAATATATATGTATATACAGTGTATATACAAGAGGAGGAGTCAGAGCACACAGAGTACAGAGCAGGAAGAGGAGGAGTCAGAGCACACAGAGAATACAGCAGGAAGAGGAGGAGTCAGAGCACACAGAGTATACAGCAGGAAGAGGAGGAGTCAGAGCACACAGAGAATACAGCAGGAAGAGGAGGAGTCAGAGCACACAGAGTATACAGCAGGAAGAGGAGGAGTCAGAGCACACAGAGTATACAGCAGGAAGAGGAGGAGTCAGAGCACACAGAGTATACAGCAGGAAGAGGAGGAGTCAGAGCACACAGAGTATACAGCAGGAAGAGGAGGAGTCAGTGCACACATAGTATAAAGCAGGAAGAGGAGGAATCACTGAACACATAGAGCAGGAAGAGGAGGAGTCAGAGCACACAGAGTACAGAGCAGGAAGAGGAGGAGTCAGAGCACACAGAGAATACAGCAGGAAGAGGAGGGGTCAGAGCACACAGAGTACAGAGCAGAAAGAGGAGGAGTCAGGGCACAAAGAGTATAGAGCAGGAAGAGGAGGAGTCAGAGCACACAGAGTATACAGCAGGAAGAGGAGGAGTCAGAGCACACAGAGTATACAGCAGGAAGAGGAGGAGTCAGAGCACACAGAGTACAGAGCAGGAAGAGGGGGAGTCAGGGCACAAAGAGTATACAGCAGGAAGAGGAGGAGTCAGTGAACACATAGTATACAGCAGGAAGAGGAGGAGTCAGTCCACACAGAGTATAGAGCAGGAAGAGGAGGGTTCAGTGCACACATAGTAAACAGCAGGAAGAGGAGGAGTCAGTGCACACAATGTATACAGCAGGAAGAGGAGGAGTCAAAGCACACAGAGTATACAGCAGGAAGAGGAGGAGTCAGAGCACACAGAGTATACAGCAGGAAGAGGAGGAGTCAGAGCACACAGAGTATACAGCAGGAAGAGGAGGAGTCAGAGCACACAGAGTACAGAGCAGGAAGAGGGGGAGTCAGGGCACAAAGAGTATACAGCAGGAAGAGGAGGAGTCAGTGAACACATAGTATACAGCAGGAAGAGGAGGAGTCAGTCCACACAGAGTATAGAGCAGGAAGAGGAGGGTTCAGTGCACACATAGTAAACAGCAGGAAGAGGAGGAGTCAGTGCACACAATGTATACAGCAGGAAGAGGAGGAGTCAAAGCACACAGAGTATACAGCAGGAAAAGGAGGAGTCAGAGCACACAGAGTATACAGCAGGAAGAGGAGGAGTCACTGAACACATAGTATAGAGCAGGAAGAGGAGGAGTCAGTGAACACATAGTATACAGCAGGAAGAGGAGGAGTCAGTCCACACAGAGTATAGAGCAGGAAGAGAAGGAGTAAGAGCACACAGAGTATAGAGCAGGAAGAGGAGGGTTCAGTGCACACATAGTATACAGCAGGAAGAGGAGGAGTCAGTGCACACCTAGTATACAGCCGGAAGAGGAGGAGTCAGAGCACACAGAGTATACAGCAGGAAGAGGAGGAGTCAGAGCACACAGAGTATACAGCAGGAAGAGGAGGAGTCAGAGCACACAGAGTATACAGCAGGAAGAGGAGAAGTCAGAGCACACAGAGTATAGAGCAGGAAGAGGAGGAGTCAGTGCACACATAGTATACAGCAGGAAGAGGAGGAGTCAGAGCACAGAGTATACAACAGGAAGAGGAGGAGTCAGAGCACACAGAGTATACAGCAGGAAGAGGAGGAGTCAGAGCACACAGAGTATACAGCAGGAAGAGGATGAATCACTGAACACATAGAGCAGGAAGAGGAGGAGTCAGTGAACACATAGTATACAGCAAGAAGAGGAGGAGTCAGTCCACACAGAGTATAGAGCAGGAAGAGGAGGAGTCAGTGCACACAGAGTATACAGCAGGAAGAGGAGGAGTCAGTGCACACAGAGTATAGAGCAGGAAGAGGAGGAGTCAAAGCACACAGAGTATACAGCAGGAAAAGGAGGAGTCAGAGCACACAGAGTATACAGCAGGAAGAGGAGGAGTCAGAGCACACAGAGTATACAGGAAGAGGAGGAGTCAGTGAACACAGAGAATACAGCAGGAAGAGGAGGAGTCAGAGCACACAGAGTATACAGCAGGAAGAGGAGGAGTCAGAGCACACAGAGTATAGAGCAGGAAGAGGAGGAGTCAGAGCACACAGAGTATAGAGCAGGAAGAGGAGGAGTCAGAGCACACAGAGTATACAACAAGAAGAGGAGGAGTCAGTGCACACAGAGAATACAGCAGGAAGAGGAGGAGTCAGAGCACACAAAAAATATAGCAGGAAGAGGAGGAGTCAGAGCACACAGAGTATACAGCAGGAAGAGGAGGAGTCAGAGCACACACAGTATAAAGCAGGAAGAGGAGGAGTTAGAGCACAGAGTATACAGCAGGAAAAGGAGGAGTCAGAGCACACAGAGTATACAGCAGGAAGAGGAGGAGTCAGTGAACACATAGTATAGAGCAGGAAGAGGAGGAGTCAGTGAACACATAGTATACAGCAGGAAGAGGAGGAGTCAGTGCACACAGAGTATACAGCAGGAAGAGGAGGAGTCAGTGCACACAGAGTATACAGCAGGAAGAGAAGGTGTCAGAGCACACAGAGTATAGAGCAGGAAGAGGAGGAGTCAGTGCACACATAGTATACAGCAGGAAGAGGAGGAGTCAGAGCACAGAGTATACAACAGGAAGTGGAGGAGTCAGAGCACACAGAGTATACAGCAGGAAGAGGAGGAGTCAAAGCACACAGAGTATACAGCAGGAAGAGGAGGAGTCAGAGCACACAGATTATACAGCAGGAAGAGGAAGAGTCAGAGCACACAGAGTATACAGCAGGAAGAGAAGGAGTCATAGCACACAGAGAATACAGCAGGAAGAGGAGGAGTCAGAGCACACAGAGTATACAGCAGGAAGAGGAGGAGACATTGCACACAGAGTATAGAGCAGGAAGAGGAGAAGTAAGTGCTCAGAGAGTACAGAGCAGGAAGGGGAGGAGTCAGTGCACACGGGGTGAAGAGGTGGAGTCACACAAAGTACAGAGTAGGAAGAGGAGGAGTCAGAGCACACAGAGAATACAGCAGGAAGAGGAGGAGTCAGTGCACATAGGGTATAGAGCAGGAAGAGGAGGAGTCAGTGCATACAGAGTATCGAGCAGGAAGAGAAGGAGTCAGTGCACACAGAGTACAGAGCAGGAAGAGGAGGGGTCAGTGCACACAAAGTTTAGAGCAGGAAGAGGAGGAGACAATGCACACAGAGTATAGAGCAGGAAGAGGAGGAGTCAGTGCACACAGAGTATAGAGCAGGAATAGGAGTAGTCAGTGCACACAGAGTATACAACAGGAAGAGGAGAAGTCAGAGCACACAGAGTATACAGCAGGAAGAGGAGGAGTCAGTGCACACAGAGTATAGAGCAGGTAGAGGAGGAGTCAGTGCACACAGTATAGAGCAGGAAGAGGAGGAGTCAGTGCACATAGCATATAGAGCAGGAAGAAGAGGAGTCAGTGCACACAGAGTATAGAGCAGGAATAGGAGGGGTCACTGCATACAGAGTATTGAGCAGGAAGAGAAGGAGTCAGTGCACACAGAGTATAGAGCAGATAGAGGAGGAGTCAGAGCACATAGAGAATACAGCAGGAAGAGGAGGAGTCAGTGCACACAGAGTACAGAGCAGGAACAGGAGGAGACAGTGCACACGGGGTATACAGCTGAAAGAGGTGGAGTCACAAAAAGTACAGAGTAGGAAGAGGAGGAGTCAGAGCACACAGAGAATACAGCAGGAAGAGGAGGAGTCAGTGCATACAGAGTACAGAGCAGGAAGAAAAGGAGTCACACACACAGAGTACAGATCAGGAAGAGGAGGAGTCAGTGGTAACAGAGTATACAAAGCAGAAAGAGCAGGAGTCAGTGTACATAGAATTTAGAGCAGGAAGAGGAGGAGTCAGTGCACACAGAGTATACAGCAGGAAGTGGAGTCACCAACACAAAGAACAGAACAGGAAGAGGAGGAGTTACACACACAGAGTACAGAGCAGGAAGAAAAGGAGTCACACACACAGAGTACAGAGCAGGAAAAGGAGGAGACAGTGCACACAGAGTACAGAGCAGGAAGAGGAGGAGTCAGTGCACACAGCGTATACAGCAGGAAGAGGAGGAGTCAGTGCACACAGAGTATAGAGCAGGAAGAGGAGGAGTCAGTGCACACAGAGTATAGAGCAGGAAGAGGAGGAGTCAGTGCACACAGAGTATAGAGCAGGAAGAGGAGGAGTCAGTGCACAAAAAGTGCATGTATTGCATTTCGGCAGACCTAACCATCACACTTCATGGCTCCACACTCTCCCTGGTCCCTGTAGTCCATTGCCGTGGAGTCATCTATGACTATGTCCTGTCTTTTAAGCGTCACATCCAGGCCTTTACTACAACCTGCCGCCTTCATCTCAAGAATATTTCTCACATCCGAACCTTCCTCAATCCAGAATCTGCAAAATTACTAGTTTATTCCACATCATCTGCAACATTCTCTTTTGTGGTCTCCCAGCTCTAGCGCCTCTCCAATCCATTAACTCTGCTTCTGGGCTCATCCCTCTGTCTCTTGGCTTTTCCTCTGCTTCTCCTCTCTCCCAGTCTCTCCACTGGTAACACATCGCACAGTGAATTCAGGATAAAACACTAACCATGACCTACAAAGTTGTCCACACCCTGTCCCCCCATAGATCTCTGACCTCACCACACATATTCTCCACTCCTCACAGGACCTTCAGCTTCACTCTACTACCATCCGCTCTTCTCACAACCACATCCAGGACTTCCCCCGTGCATCTCCCACACTCTCTACCAAAATGTGTCAGACTGTCCCCCACCTTCCAAACATAACCTGACAACCCACAATAACTACTCTGCTCTCTCACCTCTCCGCTCCATTTACCCTCCATTTAGATTGTGAGCCCCAGGGTTTCCTAATCATTGTAGTTTTTGTTCTTTTCGTAATGTAAAGTATGTGAACCTCTTACTGATTGTACAGTATCATAACACTAATGCCGCTTCAGAGGGATTCCAGCCATACAAGTCCAGCTATGACCCTGATGGAGAGATCACAGGGATCCAGACACAACGGCCAGTAAAAAACACTAGTCAGAACTCATCAAGCACAATATCCAGGCACAGGTCGGAGCAGGTGACAGGAACAAATTCAGGAAACCTCAGCATGAAGCCTCGCGAGAATCCCATGGGAGAAGCTTCCTTGTATCTCTGACAAATGCAGGGACTGCCGGGAGCAAAGGTCCTAAGGTCCAATGTCCTCACAGACAGAAGCCGCACACACAGCACCCGCAGCTAAACCATGGGGTCAGAACAACTATGGGGACTACAGATAAGATGGATTCACAAGGTCCAGGACAATCCCCATTATTCACTTACGTGATGAAGACGGGCGCAGTGTCACTACAGCTCTACTTTCACCGAGTGCGTCCCATCTGTAGAGGAGGAAATGGAGAGTTCAGATACCTAGAGACCTGCGGACCCGCAGACTGTTAGACATTCCCCATTGTGATCAGATGCTTGGACATCCCAGGTCCATGTCCATGGATCCCCTCATTCACACTGTGCAGTCCTTGGCCCTGGCTCTTTGAGGATCAGTCCCTCCTCCTATCCCTGGATGAGTTGGGTTCTATGTAGTACCTGAGATGACGGCTCGAGCAGATCTCTTCAGCTTCCCCTCGATGATGTGACACAGAACTTGTACGTCTTCCCCCACGTCATAGTCCAGTACAGACTCCACCAGCTTCCGGCCATCACCCGGCTCAGTGACATTCATAACTCCATGGTGGCTCAGATCTTGTCCACGTGCTGTGATCCACTGGACCTGGGGGACCCGGTAGACCCCGGAGCCCCGGCACTTCATGCGTCGCTTCCCATCAATGGTCACCAGGGTTACGGTGGGGTCCGATGCCTGCAATGCTAAAAAGAAGAAATATGATGTCATTAGTAGTGTACAACAAGCAGATGATCCCTCTACCGGAGAGGGTGAGGCGCGGCCTTCATGTCCTCACACCGGAGAATATGAGGGAAACTTCCTCCGGATCTCGGTGGAGTTGGGAGTCTCTTGGCTTTCGTAGAGGAAGAAACCAAACAAAAATATGATCTGAAGATTTTTACTAATGTTGCGGCTCTCGCCTCATTCCCAAGGACCGTGTTGGGTTTGTGTCTAGTAAATGGAAGAATCCGTCTTTCTGATGAGTCTTAACAAAGGAAAGTTATTAGTCTGAATTGCCCCGTGATAGCAGGAGGGTTTGTACAGGCCCCGGGCCACGTCACCCCGACAGACAGGGGGGTCATTTACTATGGGCCCGTATCTCGTTTTTCTGTCGCGTTACCTGAATATTTCCAATTTGCGCCGATTCTCCCTGTATTGCCCTGGGTTTTTGGCGCACGCGATCGGATTGTGGCGCATCGGCGCCGGCATGCACGCGATGGAAATCGGGGGGCGTGGTCATAAGAAAGCACAACGGATTCGGAAAAACCGCCGCATTTTTTTTTAAAAAAGTGTTGCTTGACACGCACTTACCTGCACTCAGGTTAGGACAGTGCACTCCGACGAACTTCAGCGCAGCAGCGACACCTGGTGGACATCGGGCACACTACCTTAGTGAATGGCCGGAAGACCCGAATCCTCCGCTGAGAACGCGCCGCTGTATCGCGACAGGACCGGGGAAGTAAATCTGCCCCACAGTGTCCACCTTCCCCAGGTCTCATCCCATTTGATAGCGTTTACAATGTGACGTCCTCTGTTGTTTGTCTTGTGTTTTGGGTCGGTGGCAGTGACCTGAGGACATTGGGACACATTGGGCCAGATTTACTTACCCGGCCCATTCGCGATCCAGCGGCGCGTTCTCTGCGGTGGATTCGGGTCCGGCCAGGATTCACTAAGGTAGTTCCTCCGACGTCCACCAGGTGGCGCTGCTGCACTGAAGTTCCCCGAGGAACTATTCCTATTCCTGGTGAAGGTAAGTGCAAGTCCCGCGACTTTTTTTTTTTTTAAATGCGGCGGTTTTTCTGAATCTGTCGGATTTTCGTTCGGCCACGCCCCCCGATTTCTGTCGCGTGCATGCTGGCGCCGATGCACCACAATCCGATCGCATGCGCCAAAATCCCGGGGCAATACAGGGAAAATCTGCGCAAATCGGAAATATTTGGGTAACACGTCAGGAAAACGCGAATCGGGCCCTTAGTAAATGACCCCCAATATCTGCAGATGATGTTTTCTTACACCTCCCTCCTAACCTTCTGCCGGATTTGGGTATATAGCAGGGGCCCCGGACTTTTTGGCCTATGCCCCTGTGCAGACTCTTGTCCCGCTGTCCGGACAGTTCTCCCACTATCCCCTCTGTCTGTGTCCTCTCCAGATGGCGGGTGCTGTAGGGTAGAGCCGCCAGGAGACGCGGTGATGTCATTACACGGCGTCTCCAGCTTCCAGCAGATGACTACACGCTGCCGTATAATGACAAGAAGAGGAGAGGCGCAGGGAAGGCCGGGAGTATTAGCAATGTAGGGAGTTGCTAGGGGGGACCTCAGTTTGCTTGAATGACAGGGTCTGGGGGACATCAATTGACCAGGGGTGGGGGGGCATCATTTGACCAGGGTTGAAGGGGTGGGGGGGGGGCATTCATTTCTGGGGGCGGGGGGACCCCGGCAGACCTCAGCGCAGCAGCGACACCTGGTGGACATCAGGCACACGACCTTAGTGAATCCCGGCAGAACCCGAATCCTCGTCAGAGAACTTGCCTTTGGTTTGCGACAGGACTGGGGAAGTAAATCTTCCCCACAGAGTTGCCGGGAAGTTCTGGTACTGCCAGAAGTCATTGGGGCAGATTTACTTACCCGGTACTGTCGCGATCCAGCTGCGCGTTCTCCGACGAGGATTCGGGTTCTGCCGGGAGTCACTAAGGTCGTGCGCCCGATGTCCACCAGGTGTTGCTGCTGCACAGAATTCGGTCGGAGTTCACCAACCTATTCCTGGTGCAGGTAAGTGCGTGTCGAGAGACACTTTTTTTTTTAAATCGCGTGATTTTTCCGAATCCGTCGGGTTTTCCGATGGCCACGCCCCATTTTTCGTTGCATGCAAGCCGGCGCCTATGCGACACAATTCGATCGCGTGCGCCAAAAACCCGGGGCTATTCCGCACAAAATGGTAAGATTCAGAAAACCCGGCGGAAAAACGCGATTCGGACCCTTAGTAAATGACCCCCATTAGTATTAATGGCCAGTAGAGACGTTTTCCTGCCGGGTGCACAATGTTCACTTATAGAAGGTCCGGATCACTCTGAAATTCTGTGGTCTACCCCCAGCAATCCTGCGGAGACCCCATTACTGGGCGTTATGCCTCCCACTGGGGTCTCCTCCTCATATAATCCCAATCTCATGGATGGACCATTACATGTTTATCCATTGTCCACTTTCATGATATTGTAGATCCTGCTCCCCTTACAGACCCTATGGACCTGGTGCTCAGCATCTACATTAACCCCTTGGCTCACGGCCACATCCTAATAAAATTCAGCAATTTACATTAGGACCCCCCAGGATCAGGCATCACGTCTGCCCGAGGCCTCTGAGCCATCATATAGAAGCGTCACTGTGTGTCCAAGCTGTGAAGAACAAAGGAAAATAACTGAACATTACAAAAACATTTTTCCCAATTTAAAATAAGATTTTAATACATAAAAAAGTCCATTGAATTATTGCCGATCCGTCTGTAATAACTGAACTATTATTAAAATAATGAATTGTCAATAAAAATTTAAAAATCCCGTAACTATTGTTTCATTTTTATTGTCAAAAATAGAAAGTAACCAAAAAGCTGCTAAATAGAATCAATAAAACCTCCACACATCCTGATAAAAACAAGCCCTCGTAAAGCTCCATCAGATATTATCATATTGGGGGTCATTTAAAACAAAAAATTGGTCGCACGGGCCATACTCACATAATCAGGAAGAGATCAGTGAACTCCGACGCAACTCGGCGGACCTCAGCGCAGCAGCGACACCTGGTGGACATCGGGCGCAGGACCTTCATGAATCGCCGGAAGACCCGAACGCTCGTCCGAGAAGCCGCCGCTGGAACGCGAATGGTCCGGGTAAGTAAATGTGCAAATATGTGTAAATCTCGCTGGTTCTGACCCGCGCAGTACAGTTAACCTGTTATGTGACGCTGAGAAAATTTACCATTCAACGCATCCTGCAAAAACCAAGACAACATAGAGCTGCCGGAGGCATCGCAGGATGCAGGGACTTATGTCACAGAGGAGAGACTTTCTAGTCTAGTCTAGCCCTCTGTGCACCTGGCCGCCCCTCTGTGCACCCCTCTGTGCACCTGGCCGCCCCTCTGTGCACCTGGCTGCCTCTCTGTGCACCTGGCCGCCCCTCTGTGCACCTGGCCGCCCCTCTGTGCACCTGGCCGCCCCTCTGTGCACCTGGCCGCCCCTCTGTGCACCTGGCTGTCCCTTTGTGCACCTGGCTGCCCCTCTGGGCACCTGGCTGCCCCTCTGTGCACCTGGCTACCCCTCTGTGCACCTGGCTGCCCCTCTGGGCACCTAGCTACCCCTCTGTGCACCTGGCTGCCCCTCTGTGCACCTGGCTGCCCCTCTGGGCACCTGGCTACCCCTCTGTGCACCTGGCTGCCCCTCTGGGCACCTGGCTGCCCCTCTGGGCACCTGGCTACCCCTCTGTGCACCTGGCTGCCCCTCTGGGCACCTGGCTGCCCCTCTGTGTCTGCTGGGCTGCTCCTCTGTGCACCTGGCTGTCCCTCTGTGCACCTGGCTGCCCCTCTGTGCACCTGGCTGCCTCTCTGTGCACCTGGCCGCCCCTCTGTGCACCTGGCCGCCCCTCTGTGCACCCCTCTGTGCACCTGGCTGCCCCTCTGTGCACCTGGCCGCCCCTCTGTGCACCTGGCTGCCCCTCTGTGCACCTGGCTGCCTCTCTGTGCACCTGGCTACCCCTCTGTGCTCTTGGCTACCCCTCTGTGCACCTGGCTGCCCCTCTGTGCACCTGGCTGCCTCTCTGTGCACCTGGCTACCCCTCTGTGCACCTGGCTACCCCTCTGTGCACCTGGCCGCCCCTCTGTGCACCTGGCTGCCCCTCTGTGCACCTGGCTGCCTCTCTGTGCACCTGGCTACCCCTCTGTGCACCCCTCTGTGCACCTGGCTGCCCCTCTGTGCACCTGGCCGCCCCTCTGTGCACCTGGCTGCCCCTCTGTGCACCTGGCTGCCTCTCTGTGCACCTGGCTACCCCTCTGTGCTCTTGGCTACCCCTCTGTGCACCTGGCTGCCCCTCTGTGCACCTGGCTGCCTCTCTGTGCACCTGGCTACCCCTCTGTGCACCTGGCTGCCCCTCTGTGCACCTGGCCGCCCCTCTGTGCACCTGGCTGCCCCTCTGTGCACCTGGCCGCCCCTCTGTGCACCTGGCCGCCCCTCTGTGCACCTGGCTGCCTCTCTGTGCACCTGGCTACCCCTCTGTGCTCTTGGCTACCCCTCTGTGCACCTGGCTGCCCCTCTGTGCACCTGGCTGCCTCTCTGTGCACCTGGCTGCCCCTCTGTGCACCTGGCCGCCCCTCTGTGCACCTGGCTGCCCCTCTGTGCACCTGGCTGCCTCTCTGTGCACCTGGCTCCCCCTCTGTGCACCTGGCTACCCCTCTGTGCACCTGGCTGCCCCTCTGTGCACCTGGCTGCCCCTCTGTGCACCTGGCCGCCCCTCTGTGCACCTGGCAGCCCCTCTGTGCACCTGGCCGCCCCTCTGTGCACCTGGCCGCCCCTCTGTGCACCTGGCCACCCCTCTGTGCACCTGGCCGCCCCTCTGTGCACCTGGCCGCCCCTCTGTGCACCTGGCTGCCCCTCTGTGCACCTGGCTGCCCCTCTGTGCACCTGGCCGCCCCTCTGTGCACTTGGCCGCCCCTCTGTGCACCTGGCTGCCCTCTGTGCACCTGGCTGCCCCTCTGTGCACCTGGCCGCCCCTCTGTGCACCTGGCCGCCCCTCTGTGCCCCTGGCCGCCCCTCTGTGCACCTGGCCGCCCCTCTGTGCACCTGGCCGCCCCTCTGTGCACCTGGCCGCCCCTCTGTGCACCTGGCTGCCCCTCTGTGCACCTGGCTGCTCCTCTGTCCCTGCTGCGCTCTCCTTGTCTGTAAATATCAGTTTGCACTGAAGATGTAAAACTCTTCTATGGCCGCCCAGAGGACGAGGCGTCTTGTACCTCGCTATTTCTTGTTATGTTTCCCGCACACCACGTGGTTACACCGCAGGATCCGCTCTCTGCTCTTTCTGACTTCCTCTTCTTGTGGTTTATGAAGAAATAACACAAAATAACAAATAACTCAAAAATCCCGGAAGCCGCAGACGGACAATTATAGGGGAGGAGCCTTCCTGTAGGATTCACACTAATAATGGGCATTGTGATTGGTGAGGATTACATAGATATCATTACTGAAATCCAGGTCTAGAGGTCATTGGCCCGGATTGATTAATGTCCCTGCCCCAGTGTTCTGTCGGACTTTGCAGGTTCTGCTTGTACAGGTATTTCTAAAGTGTGAACAGCGTTTAGTTCTGCTTGGGCACAAAACCGCACGAAGAGACGTCCAGAGAGTGATGGACACATTGAACTCATTACTAATTTTGGCAACGGTTCTCTAGGAGCACGAGAAAACGTAACCAAACATTGGGGTTCCCCCTGTATGGATCCAGACATTACAGATAACATACAGAAAGGGCCGAGCCCTAAGAGATCTCCGCGTCCTCAGGTAGTCTGTTCCGAATTGGAAATCCTTGGTTTTTTGTTTATCTGTTTTCTCTGTAAGTGTGGGGCCGCCCTTGTCAGGGCGGAGCTATTCTATCGGGCGGTAGCTATAGCTGTACTAGGGGGGTTTCTGACATCGGGGCAACAGGTTCCCAGGCTTTTCCATCACATCAGCTGAACTATGACCGAGCGCTGTGCTGTGTTGTGGTTATCAGTGACTGCTTTTGCGATATGAATGTTACTTGTGCTATCTGTACGTCCTGTACATATGCAGGGGATGACAGATTCATGATTTCTGGTGCCTGCACTTTATTTTGGTGAAACTTTGCCATGGGGCGTGTGACACAATCCTGTAGGACTGCGTGATAAATGTGGTGCACGGTCCGACTCGGCACCGGACGCCCCCTCAGTGCAGAAACTTGTGTTACGTGAAGACAACGCAAAACAGTCATGGAGCGGCTCTGGAAGAATCACATGCAGTTCATGGAGCGTCTCCGGAAGAAGCACATGACGGTCATGGAGCGGCTCTGGAAGAATCACATGCAGGTCATGGAGCGGCTCCGGAAGAAGCACATGAAGGTCATGAAGCGGCTCCGGAAGAAGCACATGAAGGTCATGGAGCGGCTCCGGAAGAAGCACATGAAGGTCATGGAGCGGCTCCGGAAGAAGCACATGAAGGTCATGAAGCGGCTCCGGAAGAAGCACATGAAGGTCATGGAGCGGCTCCGGAAGAAGCACATGAAGGTCATGGAGCGGCTCCGGAAGAAGCACATTAAGGTCATGGAGGGGCTCCAGAAGAATCACATTAAGGTCATGGAGGGGCTCCAGAAGAATCACATTAAGGTCATGGAGGGGCTCCAGAAGAATCACATTAAGGTCATGGAGCAGCTCCGGAAGAATCACATTAAGGTCATGGAGCGGCTCCGGAAGAAGCACATGAAGGTCATATCTATAGATTATGGAAGGACAGTGTAGGCCCATATCTATAGATTGTGGAAGGCCAGTGTAGGCCCATATCTATAGACTATGGAAGGCCAGTGTAGGCCCATATCTATACACTATGGAAGACCAGTGTAGGCCCATATCTATAGATTATGGAAGGCCAGTGTAGGCCCATATCTATACACTATGGAAGGACAGTGTAGGCGCATATCTATAGACTATGGAAGGCCAGTGTAGGCCCATATCTATAGACTATGGAAGACCAGTGTAGGCCCATATCTATAGACTATGGAAGACCAGTGTAGGCGCATATCTATAGACTATGGAAGGCCAGTGTAGGCCCATATCTATAGACTATGGAAGACCAGTGTAGGCCCATATCTATAGACTATGGAAGGACAGTGTAGGCCCATATCTATAGACTATGGAAGGACAGTGTAGGCCCATATCTATAGACCATGGAAGGCCAGTGTAGGCCCATATCTATAGACTATAGAAGAACAGGGTAGGCCCATATCTATAGACTATGGAAGGACAGTGTAGGCCCATATCTATAGACCATGAAAGGCCAGTGTAGGCCCATATCTATAGACCATGGAAGGCCAGTGTAGGCCCATATCTATAGACTATGGAAGGACAGTGTAGGTCCATATCTATAGACTATGGAAGGACAGTGTAGGTCCATATCTATAGACTATGGAAGGACAGTGTAGGTCCATATCTATAGACCATGGGAGGCCAGTGTAGGCCCATATCTATAGACTATGGAAGGATAGTGTAGGCCCATATCTATAGACCATGGGAGGCCAGTGTAGGCCCATATCTATAGACCATGGAGGGACAGTGTAGGGCCATATCTATAGACCATGGAAGACCAGTCTAGGCCCATATATACAGACCATGGAAGGCCAGGGTAGGCCCATATCTATAGACTATGGAAGGACAGTGTAGGCCCATATCTATAGACCATGGAAGGCCAGTGTAGGCCCATATCTATAGACCATGGAGGGACAGTGTAGGCCCATATCTATAGACTATGGAAGGACAGTGCAGGCCCATATCTATAGACTATGGAAGGACAGTGCAGGCCCATATCTATAGACTATGGAAGGACAGTGCAGGCCCATATCTATAGACCATGGAAGGACAGTGCAGGCCCATATCTGTAGACCATGAGAGGCCAGTGTAGGCCCATATCTATAGACAATGGAAAGCCAGTGTAGGCCCATATCTATAGACCATGGAAGGCCAGTGTAGGCCCATATCTATAGACTATGGAATGACAGTGTAGGCCCATATCTATAGACTATGGAAGGCCAGTGTAGGCCCATGTCTATAGACTATGGAAGGCCAGTGTAGGCCCATATCTATAGACCATGGAAGGACAGTGTAGGCCCATATCTATAGACCATGGAAGGACAGTGTAGGCCCATATCTATAGACTATGGAATGACAGTGTAGGCCCATATCTATAGACCATGGAATGACAGTGTAGGCCCATATCTATAGACTATGGAAGGCCAGTGTAGGCCCATATCTATAGACTATGGAAGGCCAGTGTAGGCCCATATCTATAGACCATGGAAGGACAGTGTAGGCCCATATCTATAGACCATGGAGGGACAGTGTAGGCCCATATCTATAGACTATGGAAGGCCAGTGTAGGCCCATATCTATAGACCATGGAAGGCCAGTGTAGGCCCATATCTATAGACCATGGAGGGACAGTGTAGACCCATATCTATAGACTATGGAATGACAGTGTAGGCCCATATCTATAGACCATGGAATGACAGTGTAGGCCCATATCTATAGACTATGGAAGGCCAGTGTAGGCCCATATCTATAGACTATGGAAGGCCAGTGTAGGCCCATATCTATAGACCATGGAAGGACAGTGTAGGCCCATATCTATAGACCATGGAGGGACAGTGTAGGCCCATATCTATAGACTATGGAAGGCCAGTGTAGGCCCATATCTATAGACTATGGAAGGCCAGTGTAGGCCCATATCTATAGACTATGGAAGGCCAGTGTAGGCCCATATCTATAGACCATGGAAGGACAGTGTAGGCCAATATCTATAGCCAATGGAAGGACAGTGTAGGCCAATATCTATAGACCATGGAAGGACAGTGTAGGCCCATATCTATAGACCATGGAAGGACAGTGTAGGCCAATATCTATAGACCATGGAAGGCCAGTGTAGGCCCATATCTATAGACTATGGAAGGCCAGTGTAGGCCCATATCTATAGACTATGGAAGGCCAGTGTAGGCCCTTATCTATAGACTATGGAAGGCCAGTGTAGGCCCATATCTATAGACTATGGAAGGACAGTGTAGGCCCATATCTATAGACTATGGAAGGTTAGTGTAGGCCCATATCTATAGACTATGGAAGGACAGTGTAGGCCCATATCTATAGACCATGGAAGGACAGTGCAGGCCCATATCTATAGACCATGGGAGGCCAGTGTAGGCCCATATCTATAGACAATGGAAGGCCAGTGTAGGCCCATATCTATAGACCATGGAATGACAGTGTAGGCCCATATCTATAGACTATGGAAGGACAGTGTAGGCCCATATCTATAGACCGTGGAAAGCCAGTGTAGGCCCATATCTATAGACCATGGAGGGACAGTGTAGGCCCATATCTATAGACCGTGGGAGGCCAGTGTAGGCCCATATCTATAGACCATGGGAGGCCAGTGTAGGCCCATATCTATAGACCATGGAAGGCCAGTGTAGGCCCATATCTATAGATTATGGAAGGCCAGTGTAGGCCCATATCTATAGACCGTGGGAGGCCAGTGTAGGCCCATATCTATAGACCGTGGGAAGCCAGTGTAGGCCCATATCTATAGACAATGGAAGGCCAGTGTAGGCCCATATCTATAGACCATGGAAGGCCAGTGTAGGCCCATATCTATAGACTATGGAAGGCCAGTGTAGGTCCATATCTATAGACTATGGAAGAACAGGGTACGTCCAGATCTATAGATTATGGAAGGCCAGTGTAGGCCCATATCTATAGATTATGGAAGGCCAGTGTAGGCCCATATCTATAGACTATGGAAGAACATTGCAGGCCCATATCTATAGACTATGGAGGAACAAGGTAGGTCTAGATCTATAGATTATGGAAGGACAGTGTAGGCACATGAATCCAGATTATAGAATACTGTTCTATGAAATCTATCCCCTGGGGGGCTCTCACCACCACATATAATTACTAATACTCTTAGTTTTGGATTGACAATTTACTGCCTTATTAGACGTCTATGTTCAGCTTCAGCTGTACCTGGTCCCCAGATGGACATCAATAGTAGGTGGGAATTGTCCCATCTCAAAGGTCAGTGGAACTTGTTTAGGACCATATGACAAGAGCTGAAGGTATTACTGTATACAGGAGTATATATATAGGTATATATGGAGAAGAACTTACAGTCTATGGTGAATGTCACCTTCTTCTCTCCATGGCCCTTGGTGTTGGCGGCTCGGCAGTGGAAGGTTCCCTGATCCTCATATGTGACATCTCTCAGGGTCAGGTCTAGATTTCCCTTTGAGACGTCTGTTAGCAACGCCACCCGTCCTCTGTATTGGGGATCTTGTTCCTTAAGATCATCTTTTCCATTCAGTAGTTTGTATACAATAATTTTTTGGGGTTCTTCTTCCTTCTCCCAGATCATGGTCAGATCTGTCAGACCGTTAATGAAAGGGAAGGTACAACGCAATGTTCCGGTGCCGTAGAGGGAGGCGGTCACCGTATCCTCAGGTATGGGATGGACTCCTGTAAGGAAGATCATACAACATTCAGCTCTGCTCCTCGTATCCCAGGGACCACCCATGCTCCATAGCCCGGGACTATTTGCTTTGTTTATACTTGTGGGATGGGAGATGTCAGGAGGGTAACTATAGACGTGTTATGGTATTCCCATGGAGGAGCAGTAATAGAGAAGACTTTACTCCACTCTGCAGTGTAGACTGTGAGCCTCCTCGGGACGGGTCCACATTTTGTGGATTTTGTGCACTCGTGGTCATTTATTAAGGTCTTTTCTACAGAAAACTGGTGGTGTTTTTTTTCTCTTTTTCGGCCTCTTGTGTCTAAATTTATGAAGTGTCAGTCACAATATTGGTGTTTCCCATCACTCTCAGCTTGTTCCATATTTGGGCGCCACTTGTGAATCCACCAGTTTTCTGGCGCTTCTATTTTCCCACTCGTTTTTGGCACAATCTGTGGCACAAAAAGAGAAAAGCCTGGGAAGTTCCAAACCTTTTAGTCCTTGTGCCACAAACTTACAACCCACAGAAAGACATGAAATGGTTCTAGCTCCACCCTGCACCAAAAACAATAAATGCCCCACACTGTGTGCGTCTACTGGAATGACCTATATACAAAAAAGGTCCAAAAAGGTCCTCACGGAGACCCATTTGTCTAAAACGTAACATTTATTTTAGAACTAATAATAACAGATATAAATATGTGAATGTTACTTGCACAGCACTTATGGTGAACTACATTTATAAATCTACAGAGTAGTGAGGTGGAGCAGATTTGTTGTGTACAGTCACGGGCGACGGACTAGTGTAGATTCCAACCTTGCACTGCAAATAGGACTAACCCCCAGATGGGGTCACCGGAGAGACATTAGGGTCACCACAGTTATCATTACACAACTATGTAGCAAAGTGTGATTCTAAATGAACCCCATTAGCCTGTGGAGGGTAGGTGACGCACTGACCCACCTCCACAACGGTGCCGGCTATTACTTCAAAGCCAGAAGCACCAAGTTGCTAATAAGCCCCCAATTGGGGACAAGTGATGTGAACCACAGAGCCTGATGAAACCTAAGTGCAAGTTAGACAGATACCAGTGTGACTAATGCATCTTGGTTAGTAGGTCTGATGTGCGGGTAGATCGGCAGCGCACATCTTAGTATACAGAAGGTAGGACAGGTTGTCCCTGTATGTAACACGTCCTGCCTAGTATAGTTCTACAAGTCATAAAATGCTCCAGGTGACTTAACGTACCACGACACTAACTCTGCTAAATAAAAGGACATTTATAGCCCCCCCGACATGTTTCGCCAACTTCATGGCGTCTTCAGGGGTGACGGGGCTATATCGTGGAAGTAATAGCTGGCGCCATTGTGGAGGTGGGTCAGTGCGTCACCTACCCTCCACAGGCTAATGGGGTTGTGTAATGATAACTGTGGTGACCCTAATGTCTCTCCGGTGACCCCAGCTGGGGGTTAGTCCTATTTGCAGCGCAAGGTTGGAATCTACACTAGTCCGTCGCCGGTGACTGTACACAACAAATCTGCTCCACCTCACTACTCTGTAGATATTTAAATGTAGTTGTAGTTCACCATAAGTGCTGTGCAAGTAACATTCACATATTATTAGTTCTTAAATAAAAGTTACGTTTTAGACAAATGGGTCTCAGTGAGGTCCTTTTTGGACTTTTTTGTATATAACTTTCCTGTTTCCTTTTCCACCTCTTGTGTTTCGTGTACTGGAATGACCGGCCCAACATTGAGCCACTGAAGCCAACTAACATACTCTGATGCTGCTGTGCTGAGCTGCTGCCATGCTGAACTGCTGCCATGCTGAACTGCTGCTATGCTGAGCTGCTGCTATGCTGAACTGCTGCCATGCTGAGCTGCTGCTATACTGAACTGCTGCTATGCTGAGCTGCTGCTATGCTGAACTGCTGCCATGCTGAGCTGCTGCTATGCTGAACTGCTGCCATGCTGAGCTGCTGCCATGCTGAGCTGCTGCTATGCTGAACTGCTGCCATGCTGAGCTGCTGCCATGCTAAACTGCTGCCATGTTGGACTGCTGCCATGCTGATCTGCTGCCGTGCTGAGCTGCTGCTATGCTGAGCTGCTGCTATGGTGAACTGCTGCTATGCTGAGCTGCTGCCATGCTGAGCTGCTGCCATGCTAAACTGCTGCCATGCTGAGCTGCTGCCATGCTAAACTGCTGCCATGCTAAACTGCTGCCATGTTGGACTGCTGCCGTGCTGAGCTGCTGCCATGCTGAGCTGCTGCCATGCTGAACTGCTGCCATGCGGAGCTGCTGCCATTCTGAGCTGCTGCCATGCTGAACTGCTGCCATGCGGAGCTGCTGCCATGCTAAACTGCTGCCATGTTGGACTGCTGCCATGCTGAGCTGCTGCCGTGCTGAGCTGCTGCTATGCTGAGCTGCTGCCATGCTGAACTGCTGCCATGCTGAACTGCTGCCATGTTGGACTGCTGCTATGGTGAGCTGCGGTTATGCTGAGCTGTTTCCAGACTGAGCTGCGGCTATGCTGAGCTGAGGCTATGCTAAGTTGAGGCTATGCTGAGCTGCTTCCAATGCTTCTCCCATCCTGAGTTTGGTTCCATCCCTGGGTGCACAGGCCAGTGTTTCCGGTTGGCACATTTACATAGGGACTAAATAACCTGCGCCTGTGGAGCCAGTCTGACCCTGTTACTGGATGACTTCCCCCTGTGCCGCATGTTTTCCACATGTGAGGAATCTCCGCCTCTTCCTCCAACGTAAACGTAAAATGTATTAAATCCCAGGATCTAATTTTCTGTTGATTATTTGTGACCTGATTTGTCTTTTTGCATTGGGGTCTGGCAGCTGCACAGATCCCACCCTGTTATGCTCCGGCTTGTTTTCCCACACAGAACACATATCGGATCAGGATAAGAACCTCCGGTGAGCCTGGATCCTGGCACTCGTTACCTGATGGGAATCCAATCATCAAACATCCAAGGATAAATCCTCTCCAGAAAGGTCCAATCGCCATCATGAAGAATCCAGGTCCACGATGTGGGAAGAGCCTGGAGAACAACACAAACAAAAATCCATGAGGAACATTGTGATCTATTAGTGACCTCTGACATCCCCTGCGACCTCGTCCTCGGGATAAGACCACGTGAGGACCTCCGGGAAGCCACAGCTCGGACATGATATTGGCCCAGCAGCAGACCGGAGGTGATGATGGAGGAATCATTCATTGCTGGGGTTTATGTCTCATGGGATGAATCATTTATGACCCAACTCTATGGAGCACGAGGATGTCACATACTAAATGTAAAGGGAGCAGCTATGAGAGTCCAGCAAGTGTCGAGAGATGGAAGATTAGAGACTCCAAACACAGAAGCAAAGTCAGTGACTCCTCAGTTCTGCATGTGAGAAGCAATGAGAGTGTGTGCGGATGGAAGATGTAGCATAGTCTCGTTGTGCTCCCTACGCCCCTGTGATGTTGTTTGACCAAAGTTTCCTAATTTCTCATAGGAAGTGGCTTTATATCATCTGCCCCAACTCCATACCTGTGCCCCCTGCCCTGACCTTGGCATGCTCTCCAAGCATGTTCTTTGCCCGTCTCTATGGTGCCGTGGCATGGCCATTGCTGCTGGATTCACCTGTCACTAAGAGCAGACCCCTGGAGCGGTGGAGACCAGATGTTATCCATGGTGAACAGTTCAGACCCTGATATATTGCTAAAGATGAAAACCAGAGACACAGAAGGTCCGCACCCTGCATTACACTACTGTGTGCACAATTCTCCATGAGAACCCAGATTAAAGAATCAAGGCTGGAGATGGCCCAGACCGAGGGATCATCTCTAGGGCACGGAAAGTCTTATAGGTGGACGTCACAGGTAATGTGACCATATATCACTACACGGCCAGTGGCGCTCACGGGGGACGTCTCTGGTGTAGAATAAATCTAAAGCCAGTGGCACAGACATGGAGAACACTCTGGTCTGTAGAGCGCAGGTGAGTGCACTGTGAGAGGCTACTCAGTGCATGAACGTGTATGATGTCCTGGAGCCGTCTCGTCTTATCACCAGTCCTTCCTGCACTGGGTTGGGTTACATCCTGTACCTGAAGTTATCAGCCTGCAGCGTCCATGTTAGTAGAAGTGTTTGTCATGTCCTCTGTGTGGAGGCGGCAATCTCCTCCAATCTACTGGGTCCAACATTGGAGGTGAAGGGGTTGGAAACAGATTTCCATGAGACGGAGCCGGACTATGCGCACGCCCTTGACTTTAGGAGCTGCTTTAGGGGAGTTGTCAGTTTTTAATAAATGATGAATTGGACGACTTCGTCCACCAAACATGAATTCAGGCGTCTCCTCAAGGCACCAGCAACATCCAGAGCGTGGTGGCACAGAGATGAGGCGGAGGGGGTAAGACGCCTCCTTCTTAGACCTTCATAAGAGCTTCCCTGAAATGTGCCACATCTGGTGGCCCTGGAGGGATCATCCTCCTCCCTCAATACTGTGCCGGAGGCTGAACCCAATGGGTTGTGTAAGTGAGAATATAGAGAATGTTATAAACTCCTCCTGGTGAATACTCTCCGCACGCTATAGACCGAGTGTGTAGGGAGATCCTGGTTCTCGGTGTTTATCCTCTCATCTCTTGTCCTGTTATTTCGACCCTTTAGCCTGAACGTTCCTTTTGCGTTGCGATGTTGTCCTGTGCTCTCCCTCTTACTTGTGATCCGGCTCCGGAGATTATTCCTCTGTCTTTGTCTTTGTGTTTTTGCTTTTAGCTGCAGTGAGAACGTCTCCTAGTTGTCCGTTACCGCCTGGGGTAGTTGAGGCAATAGGCAGTGAGAGCTGGGAAAGAACCTACTCCTGGACCTCCCCAGTCTCTGCCTGAATTACAATGGTCTTATACAATAGGTTAGACATATAAGAGACATAATCCCATTCCTGATACACAGCTTTATGGCACAATCTGCATTGTTTACAGGATTTGGGTAGAATGACCTCAGTAATGAGCGTTCTCCTCCAGAACAGACATGAAAGGGTTACGCTCCGTAGTCCCAGGGTTTGGTCAGTGGTTTCTGGGAGCAGTTTGCGGTGTTCTGCACATAGGGGGCAGCCTGGATATTTCATTGATGCCGTAGTCCAGGACCAGGTGTGACGGCTCGTGTCCAGCTACAATTCTATCCACATGCCAGACGAGCGAAGACTTAGATGAGAAGGTTCTGTAAGATTTACTGACCCATATCTCTACGGTACTGATCCGGACGGCAGAGAATAGATTCAAAAGATCCCAGAACCAGTTAATAAAATCTCCGTTTTCCATCTTTATTTGTCTGCATTATTCCATCATCACCGGTCATCGTGATTCATGCGTCTCATCGCGTTCCCATCATGACCTGCACATCCTCTGCCCCACCAGGAGGTAGAGGAAGGTCGTGGTGCCCCATGGGGTATATGCAGAGGGCACTATGGGGTATATGCAGAGGGCACTATGGGGTATATGCAGAGGGCACTATGGGGTATATGCAGAGGCACTATGGGGTATATGCAGAGGGCACTATGGGGTATATGCAGAGGGCACTATGGGGTATATGCAGAGGGCACTATGGGGTATATGCAGAGGCACTATGGGGTATATACAGAGGGCACTATGGGGTATATGCAGAGGGCACTATGGGGTATATGCAGAGGGCACTATGGGGTATATGCAGAGGGCACTATGGGGTATATGCAGAGGGCACTATGGGGTATATGCAGAGGCACTATGGGGTATATGCAGAGGGCACTATGGGGTATATGCAGAGGGCACTATGGGGTATATGCAGAGGCACTATGGGGTATATACAGAGGGCACTATGGGGTATATGCAGAGGGCACTATGGGGTATATGCAGAGGGCACTATGGGGTATATGCAGAGGGCACTATGGGGTATATGCAGAGGGCACTATGGGGTATATGCAGAGGGCACTATGGGGTATATGCAGAGGGCACTATGGGGTATATGCAGAGGGCACTATGGGGTATATGCAGAGGGCACTATGGGGTATATGCAGAGGCACTATGGGGTATATGCAGAGGGCACTATGGGGTATATGCAGAGGGCACTATGGGGTATATGCAGAGGGCACTATGGGGTATATGCAGAGGGCACTATGGGGTATATGCAGAGGGCACTATGGGGTATATGCAGAGGCACTATGGGGTATATGCAGAGGGCACTATGGGGTATATGCAGAGGGCACTATGGGGTATATGCAGAGGGCACTATGGGGTATATGCAGAGGCACTATGGGGTATATGCAGAGGGCACTATGGGGTATATGCAGAGGGCACTATGGGGTATATGCAGAGGGCACTATGGGGTATATGCAGAGGCACTATGGGGTATATGCAGAGGGCACTATGGGGTATATGCAGAGGGCACTATGGGGTATATGCAGAGGCACTATGGGGTATATGCAGAGGGCACTATGGGGTATATGCAGAGGCACTATGGGGTATATGCAGAGGGCACTATGGGGTATATGCAGAGGCACTATGGGGTATATGCAGAGGGCACTATGGGGTATATGCAGAGGGCACTATGGGGTATATGCAGAGGGCACTATGGGGTATATGCAGAGGGCACTATGGGGTATATGCAGAGGCACTATGGGGTATATGCAGAGGGCACTATGGGGTATATGCAGAGGGCACTATGGGGTATATGCAGAGGGCACTATGGGGTATATGCAGAGGGCACTATGGGGTATATGCAGAGGCACTATGGGGTATATGCAGAGGGCACTATGGGGTATATGCAGAGGGCACTATGGGGTATATGCAGAGGGCACTATGGGGTATATGCAGAGGGCACTATGGGGTATATGCAGAGGCACTATGGGGTATATGCAGAGGGCACTATGGGGTATATGCAGAGGCACTATGGGGTATATGCAGAGGGCACTATGGGGTATATGCAGAGGCACTATGGGGTATATGCAGAGGGCACTATGGGGTATATGCAGAGGGCACTATGGGGTATATGACTGTGGACACTATGGGGTATATGCAGAGGGCACTATGGGGTATATGCAGAGGCACTATGGGGTATATGCAGAGGGCACTATGGGGTATATGCAGAGGGCACTATGGGGTATATGCAGAGGGCACTATGGGGTATATGACTGTGGACACTATGCTAGGACCTTCCCCGGGGCAGGAGGATTTCCCGGCCTCGAGTGTCGGGAGATGATTCCCAGGAAACGTTCCGCCTTCTCATCCCATAACTTGGAGGCCACAAAAAGATGGAAGCGGCGGCCATTACTGCCTGGTGACAGAATTGGTTCTTTAGGTTTGTTCTTAAGTTGAATTTGTATGTAAGTCGGATCTGTACATTTTATTATTGTAGATCCAGACAAAAAGCTTTTTTGTCCCAGTGTCCCAGGTCACAGGGGCAGTGGGGTCACCAGAGTTCACATGGGAAGAGGGGTCACCAGAGGTCACATGGGAAGAGGGGTCACCAGAGGTCACATGGGAAGAGAGGTCACCAGAGGTCACAGGGGCAGAGGGGTCACCAGAGGTCACAGGGGAAGAGGGGTCACCAGAGGTCACAGGGGTCACCAGAAGTCACAGGGGAAGAGGGGTCACCAGAGGTCACAGGGGTCACCAGAGGTCACATGGGCAGAGAGCTCGTCTTTACGCCAGGGGTCACCTCGTAAGTGAGACTAATGGTAGAGAATCCACGATGGAGGAAAGGGACCTCATATACCTCCTCCTCCTCCTCACATGGGGGGGTCCCCACATAAGGCGCGGCTCTGGGGCCTCTGGGGGCTCTGAGGGCTCTGAGGGCTCTGGGGCTCTGAGGGCTCTGGGGGCTCTGAGGGCTCTGGGGCTCTGAGGGCTCTGGGGGCTCTGAGGGCTCTGGGGCTCTGAGGGCTCTGGGGCTCTGGGGCTCTGGGGCTCTGGGGCTCTGGGGCTCTGGGGCTCTGGGGCTCTGGGGCTCTGGGGCTCTGGGGCTCTGGGGCCTCTGGGGCCTCTGGGGCCTCTGGGGCCTCTGGGGCCTCTGGGGGCTCTGGGGGCTCTGAGGGCTCTGAGGGCTCTGGGGGCTCTGGGGGCTCTGGGGAACAGAGTATAAACGTATTATTAGAACTTTCTATCTTCCTTTCACTTTCCATTTTTCTTTCTCCTCCGGGTTTTTTCTCTTGTTTCCCTTTTGCTTTGTTTCCTCCTTTTTTCCTTTATTATTTGTACATCTGTTTCTGGGGGATGAGGATTAGGAGACCCCGATGCCCCCCCCCCTCTGCTGCCCCCGGGGGTAGGAGCCTACATCCATATGTCATGGTCCAGAATGCACCGGGCCTGGGATCTCTTTACTCCCATCCCTCAGTAAGTTCCCCGCCACATCTGCCCCGCACCCAACCCCCCCCCCCCCGGGCACATCTGCCCCCCAGTGACCCCCCCCCCGGGCACATCTCCCCCCAGTGACACATCTGCCCCCCAGTGACCCCCCCCCCCCGGGCACATCTCCCCCCAGTGACACCCCCCCCCCGGGCACATCTGCCCCCCAGTGACCCCCCCCCCCCCTGGGCACATCTCCCCCCAGTGACACCCCCCCCCCCCCCCGGGCACATCTGCCCCCCAGTGACCCCCCCCCCGGGCACATCTCCCCCCAGTGACACATCTGCCCCCCAGTGACCCCCCCCCCCTGGGCACATCTCCCCCCAGTGACCCCCCCCCCCAGGCACATCTGCCCCCCAGTGACCCCCCCCCCTCCGGGCACATCTCCCCCCAGTGAAACCCCCCCCCCGGGCACATCTCCCCCTCCTCTCCTGCACTCACCGTGTGTTCGTTCTTTCTCTGCTGCGAGATGATATTCTCTACTTTTACTTTCACTTTCAGGTCAGGACGCGTCAGGATCAGCACAGAATAATCCGATTTTCTGTTCTTCTGCTTTCGGTTTAGTTTCTTAGTAATGAGCCGTGTGCATGTAACTGGCTGATAACAGAGAGCAGCGGAGGCCACAGTGTACAGGGGGAACCTGCAGAGACAGAACCCACAGAAGTGCCACGGCCACAGACATGACCCATCTCCGTGGTTTCTGAGCCGTTGGCTGCAGGTTCATCCCGGGACTCACAGCCGCGAGTTATAACCTGAGAGAAACTGCAGAACTTTATAACCACCGGCTGTAAGTCACGGGAGGGACCTCAGAGATTCCCGTCCTGGGGTCACGGCGTCCTGAGGTCACGGCGTCCTGGGGTCACGCCGTCCTGAGGTCACGGCGTCCTGAGGTCACGGCGTCCTGAGGTCACGCTGTCCTGAGGTCACGGCGTCCTGGGGTCACGGCGTCCTGGGGTCACGGCGTCCTGGGGTCACGGCGTCCTGAGGTCACGGCGTCCTGGGGTCACGGCGTCCTGGGGTCACGGCGTCCTGCGGTCACGGCGTCCTGGGGTCACGGCGTCCTGGGGTCACGCCGTCCTGCGGTCACGCCGTCCTGGGGTCACGCCGTCCTGGGGTCACGCCGTCCTGGGGTCACGCCGTCCTGCGGTCACGCCGTCCTGGGGTCACGCCGTCCTGGGGTCACGCCGTCCTGGGGTCACGCCGTCCTGGGGTCACGGCGTCCTGGGGTCACGCCGTCCTGCGGTCACGCCGTCCTGGGGTCACGCCGTCCTGGGGTCACGCCGTCCTGCGGTCACGCCGTCCTGCGGTCACGCCGTCCTGGGGTCACGCCGTCCTTGGGTCGGGGTCACGCCGTCCTGCGGTCACGCCGTCCTGAGGGTTCAGCTGATGAGATTTGGGCAGCAAAGACTTAAAGGGGTCGTCCACTCTCAGCAGCGCAGGGATTTTGGTGATGAAGAGTTGGACAATTTTCCCTTCTATTTTCTGTATCGGGTCGTCTGTGTCGTCCGGAGCTCAGAAAAATGGACAAGCCCTTTAATATTATTCCCTGACACTACAGGCGTTTAGGAGGTCAGGATGGAAGAGAACGTGTCTGAGCCCCAGGATAATAACACCGGGTACAGATCACATGTTCTATTATGTTATTGCGTTTATTTGGTTTAAATAAAGTTGTTTGTGGTTCCCGCTCAGGCATTGGGTGATGGGAGTGGGAGACAGTAGTCCCAGGCATTACATAGACTGCGGATCCCTGAGGGCCCCGGAGTACATGGGGGGACCTGATTGTAATTCAGCTCGAAGGCTACTAGTCTCCTCCAGTAATGTCTGGTATCACAAGGAAGGTAGAGGCGGCCCTGACCCTATTCAGAAAGCCTTACACCCCAACTGACCACACTGCGCCCCCACACGTATCATATAGACCCCTCACACCCCAACTGACCACACTGCGCCCCCACACGTATCATATAGACCCCTCGCACCCCAACTGACCACACTGCGCCCCCACACGTATCATATAGACCCCTCGCACCCCAACTGACCACACTGCGCCCCCACACGTATCATATAGACCCCTCGCACCCCAACTGACCACACTGCGCCCCCACACGTATCATATATACCCCTCACACCACAACTGTCCACACTGTGCCCCCATATATATCATATATACCTCTCACACCACAACTGACCACACTGTGCTCCCACATATATCATATATACCCCTCACACCACAACTGACCATACTGTGCCCCCACATATATCATATATACCCCTCACACCCCAACTGACCACACTGTACCCCCACATATATCATATAGACCCCTCACACCCCAACTGACCACACTGTGCCCCCACATATATCATATATACCCCTCACACCTCAACTGACCACACTGTACCCCCACATATATCATATAGACCCCTCACACCCCAACTGACCACACTGCGCCCCCACACGTATCATATAGACCCCTCGCACCCCCACTCACCACACTGCGCCCCCACACGTATCATATAGACCCCTCACACCCCAACTGACCACACTGCGCCCCCACACGTATCATATAGACCCCTCGCACCCCCACTCACCACACTGCGCCCCCACACGTATCATATAGACCCCTCGCACCCCAACTGACCACACTGCGCCCCCACACGTATCATATAGACCCCTCGCACCCCCACTCACCACACTGCGCCCCCACACGTATCATATAGACCCCTCACACCCCAACTGACCACACTGCGCCCCCACACGTATCATATAGACCCCTCGCACCCCAACTGACCACACTGCACCCCCACGCGTATCATATAGACCCCTCGCACCCCAACTGACCACACTGCGCCCCCACGCGTATCATATAGACCCCTCGCACCCCAACTGACCACACTGCACCCCCACGCGTATCATATAGACCCCTCGCACCACAACTGTCCACACTGTGCCCCCACACGAATCATATATACCCCTCACACTACAACTAACCACACTGTGCCCCCACATATATCATATATACCCCTCACACCACAACTGACCACACTGTGCCCCCACACGAATCATATATACCCCTCACACCACAACTGACCACACTGTGCCCCCATATATCATATATACCCCTCACACCACAACTGACCACACTGTGCCCCCACATCTATCATATATACCCCTCACACCACACCTGACCACACTGTGCCCCCACATATATCATATATACTCCTCACACCACAACTGACCACACTGTACCCCACATATATCATATATACCCCTCACACCACAACTGACCACACTGTGCCCCCACATGTATCATATATACCCCTCACACCACAACTGACCACACTGTACCCCCACATGTATCATATATACCCCTCACACCACAACTGACCACACTGTGCCCCCACATGTATCATATATACCCCTCACACTACAACTAACCACACTGTGCCCCCACATATATCATATATACCCCTCACACCACAACTGTCCACACTGTACCCCCACATATATCATATATACTTCTCACACCACAACTGTCCACACTGTACCCCCACATATATCATATATACCCCTCACACCACAACTGACCACACTGTACCCCCACATATATCATATATACCCCTCACACCACAACTGTACACACTGTGCCCCCACATATATCATATATACCCCTCACACCTCAATTGACCACACTGTACCCCCACATATAGCATATATACCCCTCACACCACAACTGACCACACTGTGCCCCCACATATATCATATATACCCCTCACACCACACCTGACCACACTGTACCCCCACATATATCATATATACCCTTCACACCACACCTGACCACACTGTGCCCCCACATATATCATATATACCTCTCACACCACAACTGACCATAATGTGCTCCCACATATATCATATATACCCCTCACACCACAACTGACCACACTGTACCCCATATATATCATATGTATCCCTCACACCCCAACTAACCACACTGTGCCCCCACATGTATCATATATACCCCTCACACCACAACTGACCACACTGTACCCCACATATATCATATATACCCCTCACACCACAACTGACCACACTGTACCCCACATATATCATATATACCCCTCACACCACAACTGTACACACTGTGCCCCCCACATATATCATATATACTCCTCACACCACAACTGACCACACTGTGCCCTCACATATATCATATATACCCCTCACACCACAACTGTCCACACTGTGCCCCCACATATATCATATATACCCCTCACACCACAACTGACCACACTGTACCCCCACATATATCATATATACCCCTCACACCACAACTGACCACACTGTGCCCCCACATATATCATACATACCCCTTACACCACAATTGACCCCACTGTACCCCCACATATATCATATATACCCCTCACACCACAACTGACCACACTGTACCCCCACATATATCATATATACTCCTCACACCACAACTGACCACACTGTACCCCCACATATATCATATATACCCCTCACACCACAACTGACCACACTGTGCCCCCACATGTATCATATATACCCCTCACACCACAACTGACCACACTGTGCCCCCACATGTATCATATATACCCCTCACACCACAACTGACCACACTGTGCCCCCACATATATCATATATACCCCTCACACTACAACTGACCACACTGTGCCCCCACATATATCATATATACCCCTCACACCACAACTGTCCACACTGTGCCCCCACATATATCATATATACCCCTCACACCACAACTGACCACACTGTGCCCCCACATATATCATATATACCCCTCACACTACAACTGACCACACTGTGCCCCCACATATATCATATATACCCCTCACACCACAACTAACCACACTGTGCCCCACATATATCATATATACCCCTCACACCACAACTGACCACACTGCACCCCCACATATACCCCTCACACCACAACTGTCCACACTGTGCCCCCACATATATCATATATACCCCTCACACTACAACTAACCACACTGTGCCCCCACATATACCCCTCACACCACAACTGTCCACACTGTGCCCCACATATATCATATATACCCCTCACACCACAACTGTCCACACTGTACCCCCACATATATCATATATACCCCTCACACCACAACTGTACACACTGTGCCCCCACATATATCATATATACCCCTCACACCACAACTGTACACACTGTGCCCCCATATATATCATATATACCCCTCACACCACACCTGACCACACTGCGCCCCCACATATATCATATATACCCCTCACACCACAACTGACCACACTGTGCCCCACATATATCATATATACCCCTCACACCACAACTGACCACACTGTGCCCCACATATATCATATATACCCCTCACACCACAACTGACCACACTGTGCCCCACATATATCATATATACCCCTCACACCACAACTGACCACACTGTGCCCCACATATATCATATATACCCCTCACACCACTACTGACCACACTGTGCCCCCCCACATATATCATATATACCCCTCACACCACAACTGACCACACTGTGATCCCACATATATCATATATACCCCTCACACCACAACTGACCACACTGTGCCCCCACATATATCATATATACCCCTCACACCACAACTGTACACACTGTGCCCCCACATATATCATATATACTCCTCACACCACAACTGTCCACACCGTGCCCCCACATATATCATATATACCCCTCACGCCACAACTGTCCACAGTGTACCCCCACATATATCATATATACCCCTCACACCACAACTGTCCACACTGTGCCCCACATATATCATATATACCCCTCACACCACAACTGACCACACTGTGCCCCCACATATATCATATATACCCCTCACACCACAACTGTATACACTGTGCGCCACATAAATCATATATACCCCTCACACCACAACTGACCACACTGTACCCCCACATATATCATATATACCCCTCACACCACAACTGACCACACTGTACCCCCACATATATCATATATACCCCTCACACCACAACTGACCACACTGTGCCCCCACATATATCATATATCCCCTTACACCGACCCTCTGGCCAAATTATTAAAAACTATGCATCACAAGTGGAAAACATCAGACAGAGGATCCTGGGAGGGGCAGGAAATCCTCCATCACATGTTCTGCAAAGATAAAACTTCACGTCGTTACAGGAGTAAAACTGCGACATAAACCACAACGGGAAAAGTAATTGTGACAAACCACAACGGGACGAGTAATCGTGGCATAAACCACAACGGGACGAGTAATCGTGGCATAAACCACAATGGGACGAGTAATCGCAGCATAAACCACAACGGGACGAGTAATCGCGGCATAAACCACAACGGAAAAGTAATTGTGACAAACCACAACGGGACGAGTAATCGTGGCATAAACCACAACGGGACGAGTAATCGTGGCATAAACCACAATGGGACGAGTAATCGCAGCATAAACCACAACGGGACGAGTAATCGCGGCATAAACCACAACGGAAAAGTAATTGTGACAAACCACAACGGGACGAGTAATCGTGGCATAAACCACAACGGGACGAGTAATCGTGGCATAAACCACAATGGGACGAGTAATCGCAGCATAAACCACAACGGGACGAGTAATCGCGGCATAAACCACAACGGGACGAGTGATCGCGGCATAAGCCACAACGGGACGAGTAATCGCGGCATAAACCACAACGGGACGAGTAATCGCGGCATAAACCACAACGGGACGAGTGATCGCGGCATAAACCACAACGTGACGAGTGATCGCGGCATAAACCACAACGTGACGAGTAATCGCGGCATAAACCACAACGGGACGAGTGATCGCGGCATAAACCACAACGGGACGAGTGATCGCGGCATAAACCACAACGTGACGAGTAATCGCGGCATAAACCACAACGGGACGAGTGATCGCGGCATAAACCACAACGGGACGAGTGATCGCGGCATAAACCACAACGGGACGAGTGATCACGGCATAAACCACAACGTGGCGAGTGATCGCGGCATAAACCACAACGTGACGAGTAATCGCGGCATAAACCACAACGGGACGAGTGATCGCGGCATAAACCACAACGGGACGAGTGATCGCGGCATAAACCACAACGGGACGAGTGATCGCGGCATAAACCACAACGGGACGAGTGATCGCGGCATAAACCACAACGGGACGAGTAATCGCGGCATAAACCACAACGTGACGAGTGATCGCGGCATAAACCACAACGTGACAAGTAATCGCGGCATAAACCACAACGGGACGAGTGATCACGGCATAAACCACAACGTGACGAGTGATCGCGGCATAAACCACAACGGGACGAGTAATCACGGCATAAACCACAACGGGACGAGTGATCGCGGCATAAACCACAACGGGACGAGTAATCACGGCATAAACCACAACGGGACGAGTAATCGCGGCATGAACCACAACGGGACGAGTAATTGTGGCATGAACCAGTCCACGAGATGTCGTCTATATAGTTACATGGTGACATCAGTAACTGATCCCAGATATACATTATAATAAGTAATTATGTAACCAGCAACGATAGATAATATCCTGTCTGCTACTCACTACACCCTTCAGGGGCGTCCATGGCGATCCCGGATACTGCCTCCTGGTGGTCCGCACACCCCCTGCTGCTGTGACCTCATCACTGCCTTTGTATCAGTGTCCAGAGACTTCACCATTAGGATTCAGAACTCTCAGCATCCGCTGCTGATAGGTTCCCTTTAAGAAAACCTATCAGCAGATATTACCCCAGTAAACCGGTCACCGGTTTATCCTATAACCAGGACAAGTTTTCAGCTTCCCTAGAATATGGATTATGGGGCAGTAATATTAGTAGCAGGTAGGTCACCAGGTAAGTGCCATCACTATGACTAGAACCACCTGACATGAGGGAGGTCTCCCCTATACACAAATATAATGTCCTCCCCCCAAACACTTTATCCAATAATAAAGGTCATTATTAATTGTATGAATTATTAATAAGCTGAATAGTGATTGTTACTACAGTCCGTCCCATCATCCTCTTCTGTACGAGGGAGTAGATTGTCAGCTCCTGCGCACTGCATGCTTCTGGGGATGATGGGCCCCCGCCCTCCGTGTCATAGGGAAACCCTGTGACATCATCAGTGACATCACACAGGGCTTGTCCCTGAGGACCCCTGACGGGAGAGAAGCAAAGTGTCATCCTCAACAATTTACAAAAAGCAATCTGCAGGTGCATTATGGGAAGCGGAAACCAGATGTGTATATAACAATATGCAAAAATAATAAATGAGCTGAGGAAGCAAATGTATAAAAAAGGATAAACCTCACAATGTGCTGCCACGTGGCCATAACAATATGTAGGAATATCTCTGCACATCCCCCTACACAACCAGTGGTCATCATTTCATTCTGGTCATGGATGACCTCCACCCAGGCCGATGTAGTCCAGCAATGCCGATGTAGTCCACCCAGGCCGATGACACCCACCAAAACCGATGTGGTCCAGCCACGCTGATGTAGTCCCGCCATGCTGACTTAGTCCACCCAGGTCAATGACATCCACCAAAGCCGATGTAGTCCAGCCACGCTGATTTAGTCCAACCACGCCGATGTAGTCCAACCACGCCGATGTAGTCTAGCCATGCTGAAGACGTCCACGAACTATTTTTTAGTCCTGTGATTCGGATGTAATCCAGAAACAAAAACCTTCTTTTTCTATTTCCATACAGTATAAGCCACATTGGCGTTTGGTGTTATTAATTCTCTATGGGTGGAGAGAAGAGAAAGTGGCTCCACCATTATTTTTCTTTAATTAGTTTGGCACCCACAGGTCTAGAGACTAAATAAGGAGTCTGAACAACAATCATCATGGGGTCAGTCAGACAGCCAGGGGCTCCTGAAAAAACAGTAATTGCCCTTTTCAGGGCACTTAAAGGAAACCTACCATGTGATTTGATGCATCATGAAGCAGACATATGCTGAGAATGCTGTAGCTACACTGATGCAGGATCATATCTTGGTTAATCCCTGTTCTGAGTGGTTTTGCTGAAAAAAACAATTATAACATTCAGGACCTTGGGAAAGCTGGGTCAGCATTGCTGTCTACATAAACACATTACACTGAGCTTGTATTTACAAAATAAGGTTAGTCAAGACAGGACTAATCAACCTGAGCTGGATCACCGATACACAGCAACTGGGGGATGGTGCAGCAATTGATTATTCTGCCTTCAAGCACAAACTAGGAATTACATCATCTTCTCCTGCAGTGAATAACTCACGTTCTAGGAGAAGCGCTGAACCAGCCGCAGCAGCAACAGAGCCTCATTATCATAATGTTATATCTGTTTTATCAGCAAAACCACTCAGCTCATGGATTTACTTAGATATGTTCCTGCATCAGTGCAGCTGCAGCATTCTCTAGGTATGTTTGCTTCATAATGCATCAAATCACATGGTAGGTTTCCTTTAAGTACATTAAGGAGGCGGCCTTTTTAGGGACAGGTGGAAATCTGAAACAATTGACCTTTTTAGGGCACACTGCAGAACTGCATTAGGCAAGTGCAGGGATATTCTAACTGCTACTGGAGGATTATACAGTAAAACTTGGAAAGACCAGATAGGATTATTAGCATTTACTGCATCATCCAGCAAGATCAGGAAGGTCCTGTCTCCATATACTTTTCAGTCCCATTATAAGTAGATTGTAAAGGTGAATAACCTCCAGTAAAACTTAAATCACATGTCATTCTACTATGAAGGTCCCAGAGGGGTTAACACCAATGAGGAGAAGCAGAAAGGTTTTAAGATACGACAAAGCTCCTCATCTGCTTCTTGTCTCCCTGCAGTAACCGCTGAGCCTCTCCGGAAATCAATGGCGCAGCTTGTATGTTTCTCCATCATTACAGATCCTGCCCTTGAATAGTGGTCATCCTCCAGCGAGATCCTATCAATTCTACACTGAGTATAACCCCCGAGACCCTTCCTCTCACAGCGATCAGTGTCCAGACACATTTATGATCCAATCATCACTAATAATATAAAAGTTTTCATTCCCCGCCTTCAAAAAATCTAGAACTTCTTCATTTTTCTGTGTACAGAGCTGTGTATTTACTATTCTGTGTCATGTACTGGGAAGCTGGAAAAAAATCCAAAATGTGGTGAAATTGGTGCAAAAAAATCGCATTTGCGTCAATTTCTTGTGGATTCAGTTTTTACGACTTTCACTTTTCGCTCCACATGACGCCTCCGCTTTATTCTTTGGTTCGGTGCTGTCGCGGTTTTACCAAATTTATACAAGTTTTATTGAGTTTTAAAACACTTTTACAAATTAAAAACAACGTGTGCGGGAAAAAAAATAGTTTCGCCGTCTTCTGACGCTAATAAGGTCGCACTTGGGACATTTTGTTGCTATTTCCCGTCTCGGGGGTCACCGCCGGCAATAACCCTTATTATATTTTGATAGATGGGACATTTTGGGATGCGGCGATACCGGATGTGTCTGTGATATTTACTGTTTATTTAGTTTTATATCAGTTCTAGGGAAGGAGGGGGGATATGAATCGTGGGAGTTAACCCTGTAAATGCCTCTTCTAAACCCTGTAAAGGAGAATAGCGCCCAAAGTCGAAAATGACACTTTTTTTTAAAATTTAGAAAAATCAAAAAAAATTCTATAAAAAGTGATGAAAAGGTTTTACAGTCCTTAACCCCTTAACGACATGTTGGGTGCCAATGCATGGAGAGGGCTCACGGGTGGAGCCCCCTCCATAGCCGCCAAGTCTTTGCTGCATATTGCTAGTATTGTTATCCCTGCGAGCACCACCGCGGCGCCCATGCCCCGCCCTCTTTCCGTCGTTCCCCGTGTCTCGTTTTAACTCATTCATCATGATGTGCTCATTGTAATGCAGGAGGATGAAAATCCCCATATACTGTAGTATGGCGGTATATGACAACCTGGGGCTAAAGGACCCGAGGGGGTCTGAAAAATAGTAAAATAAAAAAAAAAGTTTTTAAAAAAGTTCTAATAAAAAAACCTAAAAAATCTAATCACCCCCTTTACCTAGAACCGATATAAATATAAAACAGTGAACACATCAGGTATCGCCGCGTCCGAAAAAGCTCAGGGGGGGGGGGGTCAGGACCAGGGCTCGGGAGGTGAGACGGGTCAAACCTTCACTTTCTCTCCATTGTTTGGGGGATAGGAAGCTGAACCCTTCCCTGGGGTGGCGAGGACCGGCTTTGGTGGTGGAGGCGTCACATCCCCTCATGGGGGGTGGGGGTGGGGCAGGTGTGACCTCGTCCTTCGGGAGGAGGTGGTAGAGGCCGAGACGTCAAGAGCAGCAGAGCAGCCTCAGGCGTTTCCACGTCTTTTCCCGCAGTGCCAGGAGACGCCGAGACCCGCAGTGCCAGGAGCCGCCGGGACCCGCAGTGCCAGGAGACGGCGAGACCCGCAGTGCCAGGAGCCGCCGAGACCCGCAGTGCCAGGAGACGGCGAGACCCGCAGTGCCAGGAGCCGCCGGGACCCGCAGTGCCAGGAGACGGCGAGACCCGCAGTGCCAGGAGCCGCCGGGACCCGCAGTGCCAGGAGACGGCGAGACCCGCAGTGCCAGGAGACGGCGAGACCCGCAGTGCCAGGAGACGGCGAGACCCGCAGTGCCAGGAGCCGCCGAGACCCGCAGTGCCAGGAGACGGCGAGACCCGCAGTGCCAGGAGACGGCGAGACCCGCAGTGCCAGGAGACGCCGAGACCCGCAGTGCCAGGAGACGGCGAGACCAGCAGTGCCAGGAGACGGCGAGACCCGCAGTGCCAGGAGACGGCGAGACCCGCAGTGCCAGGAGACGGCGAGACCCGCAGTGCCAGGAGCCGCCGAGACCCGCAGTGCCAGGAGCCGCCGAGACCCGCAGTGCCAGGAGACGGCGAGACCAGCAGTGCCAAGAGACGGCGAGACCCGCAGTGCCAGGAGACGGCGAGACCCGCAGTGCCAGGAGACGGCGAGACCAGCAGTGCCAAGAGACGGCGAGACCCGCAGTGCCAGGAGACGGCGAGACCCGCAGTGCCAGGAGACGGCGAGACCCGCAGTGCCAGGAGCCGCCGAGACCCGCAGTGCCAGGAGCCGCCGAGACCCGCAGTGCCAGGAGACGGCGAGACCCGCAGTGCCAGGAGCCGCCGAGACCCGCAGTGCCAGGAGACGGCGAGACCCGCAGTGCCAGGAGACGGCGAGACCCGCAGTGCCAGGAGACGGCGAGACCCGCAGTGCCAGGAGACGGCGAGACCCGCAGTGCCAGGAGCCGCCGAGACCCGCAGTGCCAGGAGCCGCCGAGACCCGCAGTGCCAGGAGACGGCGAGACCCGCAGTGCCAGGAGCCGCCGAGACCCGCAGTGCCAGGAGACGGCGAGACCCGCAGTGCCAGGAGACGGCGAGACCCGCAGTGCCAGGAGACGGCGAGACCCGCAGTGCCAGGAGACGGCGAGACCCGCAGTGCCAGGAGCCGCCGAGACCCGCAGTGCCAGGAGCCGCCGAGACCCGCAGTGCCAGGAGACGGCGAGACCCGCAGTGCCAGGAGCCGCCGAGACCCGCAGTGCCAGGAGACGGCGAGACCCGCAGTGCCAGGAGACGGCGAGACCCGCAGTGCCAGGAGCCGCCGAGACCCGCAGTGCCAGGAGACGGCGAGACCCGCAGTGCCAGGAGACGGCGAGACCCGCAGTGCCAGGAGACGGTGACCAAGCGGACCTTAAGGGGATTAGAAGATGCCGCCCCTGATAAGGACATAAGGCCCGCAGTCTCTACACATTATACGCATCCAGTGAAATGACACAAAAAGTACAAATGATCCCTTTAATAAAACACAATTTTCCTGCCCCCCCCCCCCTGCCCTTTGGGAGCAACAAAGGCAGAAATACATTGATAAAGCATAAAAAAAAAACGAAATGTTATAAAACACATAAATATCACATAATACAGATAATGGCACCAGGAGCCTCAGGACACAGGGGGGGGCAGTGTGTGGGGGCCCTATACAATAAATACTTTTTCTTGCTTAAAAGGGTTTTCCCATGAAAAAAAAATTCTCAAATTTCCACCCCCAGTGATGTCACACAATACAGATCATTTTAACCCCTTACTGTACAATGTTACTCAGAGTAATAGGAGCTAAACACCAATAACACTCAGTGATGGTCGGTGTGAGTTCCCAGAGTGTGAGCGGAGACTCCCTGAGTGGACACTTCATGGTCCCTCTGTGCTGACAATGTGCTTAGATGGTCAGGGTACAGGGTTATATACACTTTTATTTAGCTACACTAGTATCTAACACATAGAAAGAGATTATGAGATCCGTGAGATGCATATTACACACAATGGTACAGCCAGCTCTGCTACATCAGAGATATAACACAGAGTGCCTCCTTGCCCCTGGATAAAGACCTTATCTGTAGCTTGCAATGTAATTCTCTACACTCTTCTTGCTGGCAGGAAGTGCCTGTACCTGAGCTGGTCTTGTTATGCCGGGGGAGGGGCAGAGACTCTGCAGTGTGCAGACAGGAGAAGCTATTACTGAGAAGAATCTGTTTGGCTCGACCATAGTCGGATCCTGGGGTAACCAAAATTGTATACACCAGGACTGATAGAGACAGGCTGGAATATAACAAAAATACGGAATTTCACAGTGAATTAGGGAACGCGTTATCCCCTTCCGTGGATTGTCTTTATGTAACTACAGTCATATGAAAAAGTTGGGGCCCCCCTATTAATCTTAATCATTTGTAGTTTAGCAGCTGACAGAAAATGTGGAATGTGACAGATGATAAAGTCTGGGCCCCTCCACACAGGAGAGACCTAATATTTGGTAGATCCTCCTTGTGCCTCCTGTAGCTTTTCCTGGATGAAGGGATTTCTCCAGTTCAGGTAAGTTTGCTGGTGGCCGAGCAGGGACAGAGCTTCATCCCACAGATGTTCCATGATCTTCAGGTCTGGGGACTGGGGGTCACTGTTCCTCCGCATGACGCCCGGGGGGAGATTTGGATCATTGTCTTGCTGAAATATCCATCCCCGGAATAACTTCAGCTCCGCCACCGATTCCTGAACATTATTCTCAAGGATCTGCTGATACTGAGAGGAATCCCTGCCACCCGCAACACTGGCCACAGCCCCAAAGCATGCTGGGACCTCCACCAAATCTTACAGGGGGCAGCAAGTGGTTTTCTTGCTGGGTTTTTTGGCCGCTATGTACAACACCTTTTTGTATGACCAAACAACTCAATCTTTGTCTCATCAGTGCACAGGACCTTCTTCTGCAACCCTCAGGCGCCTCTGTGTGTGGCTTCTCTGGCATCGCTCTCCCATAAGCTTCTCACGGTGCACAGTGACACCACCTGCTGCAGGATGATGCTGCGGGTCTCTGGAGGGGTCTGTGGCTCCTCTGGCATCGCTCTCCCATAAGCTTCTCACGGTGCACAGTGACACCACCTGCTGCAGGATGATGCTGCGGGTCTCTGGAGGGGTCTGTGGCTTCTCTGGCATCGCTCTCCCATAAGCTTCTCCCGGTGCACAGTGACCCCACATGCTGCAGGATGATGCTGCTGCGGGTCTCTGGAGGGGTCTGTGTCTCCTCTGGCATCGCTCTCCCATAAGCTTCTCCCGGTGCACAGTGACACCACCTGCTGCAGGATGGTGCTGCTGCGTCTCTGGAGGGTCTGTGGCTCCTCTGGCATCGCTCTCCCATAAGCCTCTCCTGGTGCACAGTGACACCACCTGCTGCAGGATGATGCTGCTGCGGGTCTCTGGAGGGTCTGTGGCTCCTCTGGCATCGCTCTCCCATAAGCCTCTCCTGGTGCACAGTGACACCACCTGCTGCAGGACGATGCTGCTGCGGGTCTCTGGAGGGGTCTGTGGCTTCTCTGGCATCGCTCTCCCATAAGCTTCTCCCGGTGCACAGTGACCCCACATGCTGCAGGATGATGCTGCTGCGGGTCTCTGGAGGGGTCTGTGGCTCCTCTGGCATCGCTCTCCCATAAGCTTCTCCCGGTGCACAGTGACCCCACATGCTGCAGGATGATGCTGCTGCGGGTCTCTGGAGGGGTCTGTGTCTCCTCTGGCATCGCTCTCCCATAAGCTTCTCCCGGTGCACAGTGACCCCACATGCTGCAGGATGATGCTGCTGCGGGTCTCTGGAGGGGTCTGTGGCTCCTCTGGCATCGCTCTCCCATAAGCTTCTCCCGCTGCACAGTGACCCCACATGCTGCAGGATGATGCTGCTGCGGGTCTCTGGAGGGGTCTGTGTCTCCTCTGGCATCGCTCTCCCATAAGCTTCTCCCGGTGCACAGTGACACCACCTGCTGCAGGACGATGCTGCGGGTCTTTGGAGGGGTCTGTGGCTCCTCTGGCATCGCTCTCCCATAAGCTTCTCACGGTGCACAGTGACACCACCTGCTGCAGGATGATGCTGCTGCGGGTCTTTGGAGGGGTCTGTGGCTCCTCTGGCATCGCTCTCCCATAAGCTTCTCACGGTGCACAGTGACACCACCTGCTGCAGGATGATGCTGCAGCGTCTCTGGAGGGGTCTGTGGCTCCTCTGGCATCGCTCTCCCATAAGCTTCTCACGGTGCACAGTGACACCACCTGCTGCAGGATGATGCTGCAGCGTCTCTGGAGGGGTCTGTGGCTCCTCTGGCATCGCTCTCCCATAAGCTTCTCACGGTGCACAGTGACACCACCTGCTGCAGGATGATGCTGCTGCGGGTCTCTGGAGGGGTCTGTGGCTCCTCTGGCATCGCTCTCCCATAAGCTTCTCCCGGTGCACAGTGACACCACATGCTGCAGGACGATGATGCGGGTCTCTGGAGGGTCTGTGGCTTCTCTGGCATCGCTCTCCCATAAGCTTCTCCCGGTGCACAGTGACACCACCTGCTGCAGGATGATGCTGCTGCGTCTCTGGAGGGTCTGTGGCTCCTCTGGCATCGCTCTCCCATAAGCTTCTCCCGGTGCACAGTGACACCACCTGCTGCAGGACGATGATGCGGGTCTCTGGAGGGGTCTGTGGCTCCTCTGGCATCGCTCTCCCATAAGCTTCTCCCGGTGCACAGTGACACCCCCTGCTGCAGGATGATGCTGCTGCGGGTCTCTGGAGGGTCTGTGGCTTCTCTGGCATCGCTCTCCCATAAGCTTCTCACAGTGCACAGTGACACCACCTGCTGCAGGATGATGCTGCAGCGTCTCTGGAGGTGTCTGTGGCTCCTCTGGCATCGCTCTCCCATAAGCTTCTCACAGTGCACAGTGACACCACCTGCTGCAGGATGATGCTGCTGCGGGTCTCTGGAGGGGTCTGTGGCTCCTCTGGCATCGCTCTCCCATAAGCTTCTCCCGATGCAGTGACACCACCTGCTGCAGGATGATGCTGCTGCGTCTCTGGAGGGGTCTGTGGCTTCTCTGGCATCGCTCTCCCATAAGCCTCTCCTGGTGCACAGTGACACCACCTGCTGCAGGACGATGATGCGGGTCTCTGGAGGGTCTGTGGCTCCTCTGGCATCGCTCTCCCATAAGCTTCTCCCGCTGCACAGTGACCCCACATGCTGCAGGACGATGCTGCTGCGGGTCTCTGGAGGTGTCTGTGGCTTCTCTGGCATCGCTCTCCCATAAGCTTCTCACGGTGCACAGTGACACCACATGCTGCAGGATGATGCTGCAGCGTCTCTGGAGGGGTCTGTGGCTCCTCTGGCATCGCTCTCCCATAAGCTTCTCACAGTGCACAGTGACACCACATGCTGCAGGATGATGCTGCGGGTCTCTGGAGGGTCTGTGGCTCCTCTGGCATCGCTCTCCCATAAGCTTCTCCCGGTGCACAGTGACACCACCTGCTGCAGGATGATGCTGCTGCGGGTCTCTGGAGGGTCTGTGGCTCCTCTGGCATCGCTCTCCCATAAGCTTCTCACGGTGCACAGTGACACCACATGCTGCAGGATGATGCTGCGGGTCTCTGGAGGGGTCTGTGGCTTCTCTGGCATCGCTCTCCCATAAGCTTCTCTTCAATCTATTACAGACACTTACACCCGTCACATCCGGCACATGAGGAGGGTGCACAGACTATTACACCTGTCACATCCGGCACATGATGAGGGTGCACAGACTATTACACCTGTCACATCCAGCACATGATGAGGGTGCACAGACTATTACACCCGTCACATCCGGCACATGATGAGGGTGCACAGACTATTACACCCGTCACATCCGGCACATGATGAGGGTGCACAGACTATTACACCTGTCACATCCGGCACATGATGAGGGTGCACAGACTATTACACCCGTCACATCCGGCACATGATGAGGGTGCACAGACTATTACACCGGTCACATCCGGCACATGATGAGGGTGCACAGACTATTACACCCGTCACATCCGGCACATGATGAGGGTGCACAGACTATTACACCCGGCACATCCGGCACATGATGAGGGTGCACAGACTATTACACCCGGCACATCCGGCACATGAGGAGGGTGCACAGACTATTACACCTGTCACATCCGGCACATGATGAGGGTGCACAGACTATTACACCCGGCACATCCGGCACATGAGGAGGGTGCACAGACTATTACACCCGTCACATCCGGCACATGATAAGGGTGCACAGACTATTACACCCGTCACATCCGGCACATGATGAGGGTGCACAGACTATTACACCCGTCACATCCGGCACATGATGAGGGTGCACAGACTATTACACCTGTCACATCCGGCACATGATGAGGGTGCACAGACTATTACACCCGTCACATCCGGCACATGATGAGGGTGCACAGACTATTACACCCGTCACATCCGGCACATGATAAGGGTGCACAGACTATTACACCCGTCACATCCGGCACATGATGAGGGTGCACAGACTATTACACCCGTCACATCCGGCACATGATGAGGGTGCACAGACTATTACACCTGTCACATCCGGCACATGATGAGGGTGCACAGACTATTACACCTGTCACATTTTCTGTAAGTACAATAAACCACAGTCCAGTCCTGAATATTCCTGTGTCCATCAGTTATTAGATATCACCCTGAAAGCTGCTGCATTATCCCAAACTAAAAATGAGATTATTGGGGGGGGGGGGCCCAAACTTTCCATGTGACCGTGTGAGGAGATTTAAGAATCTTCTCTTCATAGGAAAACCCCTTTCATGTTCTTAATACATTTTGTTCTCATCTTTTCTATAACATTCATCATCACATAAGGTACAGGCCGAAGGAGCAACAAGGTAACAACAGGAGCGACACAGAGCCTCCCTTGTGAGGCCCCTCCTCCTCTGTGGGGGTGCCCCCTCCCTTGTGAGGCCCTCCCCCTCCCTTGTGAGGCCCGGCACACTAGGGGGGGCAAGCGCCCCCTCGCTTGTGAGGCCCCTCCTCCTCTGTGGGGGCGCCCACAGAGGAGGAGGGGCATCCTCACAGAGGAGGAGGGGCATCCTCACAGAGGAGGGTCATAGAGGAGGGGCGTCCTCACAGAGGAGGAGGGGCATACACACAGAGGAGGAGGAGGGGCATACACACAGAGGAGGAGGGGCATACACACAGAGGAGGAGGGCATACACACAGAGGAGGAGGGGCATCCTCACAGAGGAGGAGGGGCATACACACAGAGGAGGAGGGTCATCCTCACAGAGGAGGAGGGGCATACACACAGAGGATGAGGGGCATACACACAGGAGGGTCATAAAGGAGGGGCGTCCTCTCAGAGGAGGAGGGGCGTCCTCACAGAGGAGGAGGGGCATACACAGAGGAGGAGGGGCATACACACAGAGGAGGAGGGGCATACACACAGAGGAGGAGGGGCATACACACACAGAGGAGGAGGGGCATACACACACAGAGGAGGAGGGGCATACACACACAGAGGAGGAGGGGCATACACACAGAGGAGGAGGGGCGTCCCCACAGAGGAGCGACATGGCAGATGGAGGGGGCATCCCCAGTGGGACGTGCACCAGGCGCCAGGGCTCCGCATCCTATGCAGTGCACTTATTAGGCCACATGACGTCTCCCCTGTGTGCTATAGTGTAGACCTGTGATATTCATCAAAATATTAAAAATATAAAAAAATTTATGTAGATAATAAAATTGTGAAAGTCCTTAAGAGCGAAGGTAAACACTATGACAGCGAGTCCAAGACCAGTCAGGAACCTGCAGGAAAACAAACAAATTATTAGGGGGGCAGGCAGGGGGGCCCGGCACACTATGGGGGCAGGCAGGGGGGCCCGGCACACGAGGGGGGCAGGCAGGGGGGCCCGGCACACTAGGGGGGCAGGCAGGGGAACCTGGCACACTAGGGGGGCAGGCAGGGGGCCCGGCACACTATGGGGGCAGGCAGGGGGGCCCGGCACACGAGGGGGGCAGGCAGGGGGGCCCGGCACACTAGGGGGGCAGGCAGGGGAACCTGGCACACTAGGGGGGCAGGCAGGGGGGCCCGGCACACTATGGGAGCAGGCAGGGGGGCCCGGCACACTATGGGAGCAGGCAGGGGGGCCCGGCACACTATGGGAGCAGGCAGGGGGGCCCGGCACACTATGGGAGCAGGCAGGGGGGCCCGGCACACTAGGGGGGCAGGCAGGGGGGCCTGGCACACTATGGGAGGAGGCAGGGGGGCCCGGCACACTATGGGAGCAGGCAGGGGGGCCCGGCACACTAAGGGGGCAGGCAGGGGGGCCCGGCACACTAGGGGGGCAGGCAGGGGGGCCCGGCACATTGAATGATGGTGCTGTACTCACTGTTTGTCTGTGGAGTGACTGCTATAATTTGCTCATCTCTTGCTCTTCATTGGCTCCGGGATCTCCTAAAAGGTCAGAGGTAAATGATCATTTATTCTGGGTCCATCCAGGGGTGCAGGGGGCATCGGGGGAGGGGACACATATAATTACACCCAAATGGAGGAAAATCATTGCGCCCGTCCTTTATATCACAATAATAAACCAAGGCCGGGGATCGGCATCCACCCCCCCCCCCCGGTCCTGTATACACTCTATATGTACAGAATACACCCCCCCTCCTGTATACACTCTATATGTACAGAATACACCCCCCCGTCCTGTATACACTCTATATGTACAGAATACACCCCCCCGTCCTGTATACACTCTATATATACAGAATACACCCCCCCGTCCTGTATACACTCTATATGTACAGAATACACCCCCCCCGTCCTGTATACACTCTATATGTACAGAATACACCCCCCCGTCCTGTATACACTCTATATGTACAGAATACACCCCCCACTGTATACACTCTATATATACAGAATACACCCCCCCTGTATACACTCTATATGTACAGAATACACCCCCCGTCCTGTATACACTCTATATGTACAGAATACACCCCCCCGTCCTGTATACACTCTATATGTACAGAATACACCCCCCCCGTCCTGTATACACTCTATATGTACAGAATACACCCCCCCGTCCTGTATACACTCTATGGGCCACAGTTATTACTTTTGTGCGCCTAAGTGTAGTAGTTGCGCCTAAATTCGGGCGCACTGTTTTGCTAGAATTATCACAAGCTACAACCATCTGTGATAAGTATATTTTCTGCCTCTTATTAATCACTTCAGTTTAGGCGCAGTTTAGGCGCAATGTTAGATTCAGGCAGTTACATGTGATCCTGCTACAAGCTCCTCTCTGCTTCTCCCACAGCCCAGAATGAAGATAACACTCACAGCAGCACCCAGGTGTGTGACACCCAGCACCCAGTGACCTCCTCAGCAGGGGCTTCTCCTGGAGGGGATCCCCCAGTGCTGGTCTCCTGCTGCACCCCTGTAATTCTGCACAATATCCCCCTCAGACACTGTGCAGAATTACATGGGGGACACTTGTATGTCGTTTCTGCAAACTTGTGCAAAGTTCTCTTCTCTCTTGCTCTTTTGAGCTCAGGTTTTGCAGAATATTTTGTAAATAGAAGGTGATGAACTGTAAATAGTCTGCAGCTCCTGTCTGTAATGTATCTAATGTATCTATTATATGTTCTAGTGTCTGTAATGTATCTAATGTATCTATTATATGTTCTAGTGTCTGCAGAGTATCTCATGTATCTATTATATGTTCTAGTGTCTGCAGTGTATCTAATGTATCTATTATATGTTCTAGTGTCTGCAATGTATCTAATGTATCTATTATCTCTTCTAGTGTCTGGCTGAGCTTTGCTGCTAGAAATGAGCTGTTCTGCAAAGGGGCTCAGTGCTTTCCTCTCAGATAACGCCACCTTCGGGCTGGAGTGTTTTTGCGCCCGTTTTTGCGCCTAAATGCAAAAGTCGCAAGTGATGAATATCATTAGGAGCAGCAAAACATCTGGAATTGAACGATAGATGAGGGAAAGGTGGTTATTTTTGCTGCGCGGCTAATTTGACGTTTAATCGCAAAAATGGCGCAAAAACGGTGCGCCTAAACGAAAAGGCGCAAAAACAACAGAAAAAACAAGTGATAAATGTGGCCCCATATGTACAGAATACACCCCCCACTGTATACACTCTATATATACAGAATACACCCCCCCTGTATACACTCTATATGTACAGAATACACCCCCCACTGTATACACTCTATATATACAGAATACACCCCCCCTGTATACACTCTATATGTACAGAATACACCCCCCACTGTATACACTCTATATATACAGAATACACCCCCCCCTGTATACACTCTATATATACAGAATACACCCCCCCCCGTCCTGTATACACTCTATATGTACAGAATACACCCCCCCCCTGTATACACTCTATATGTACAGAATACACCCCCCCCCCGTCCTGTATACACTCTATATGTACAGAATACACCCCCCCCGTCCTGTATACACTCTATATGTACAGAATACACCCCCCCCGTCCTGTATACACTCTATATGTACAGAATACACCCCCCCCTGTATACACTCTATATATACAGAATACACCCCCCCTGTATACACTCTATATATACAGAATACACCCCCCCCTGTATACACTCTATATATACAGAATACACCCCCCCCTGTATACACTCTATATGTACAGAATACACCCCCCCCTGTATACACTCTATATATACAGAATACACCCCCCCTGTATACACTCTATATGTACAGAATACACCCCCCACTGTATACACTCTATATATACAGAATACACCCCCCCCTGTATACACTCTATATATACAGAATACACCCCCCCCCCCGTCCTGTATACACTCTATATATACAGAATACACCCCCCCCTGTATACACTCTATATGTACAGAATACACCCCCCACTGTATACACTCTATATGTACAGAATACACCCCCCCCTGTATACACTCTATATATACAGAATACACCCCCCCCCCCGTCCTGTATACACTCTATATATACAGAATACACCCCCCCCTGTATACACTCTATATATACAGAATACACCCCCCCTGTATACACTCTATATGTACAGAATACACCCCCCACTGTATACACTCTATATATACAGAATACACCCCCCCCTGTATACACTCTATATATACAGAATACACCCCCCCCCCCGTCCTGTATACACTCTATATATACAGAATACACCCCCCCCTGTATACACTCTATATATACAGAATACACCCCCCCTGTATACACTCTATATGTACAGAATACACCCCCCACTGTATACACTCTATATATACAGAATACACCCCCCCTGTATACACTCTATATGTACAGAATACACCCCCCCCCGTCCTGTATACACTCTATATATACAGAATACACCCCCCCCCGTCCTGTATACACTCTATATGTACAGAATACACCCCCCACTGTATACACTCTATATATACAGAATACACCCCCCCCCCGTCCTGTATACACTCTATATATACAGAATACACCCCCCCCGTCCTGTATACACTCTATATGTACAGAATACACCCCCCCCGTCCTGTATACACTCTATATATACAGAATACACCCCCCCCCCCGTCCTGTATACACTCTATATATACAGAATACACCCCCCCGTCCTGTATACACTCTATATGTACAGAATACACCCCCCCCGTCCTGTATACACTCTATATGTACAGAATACACCCCCCACTGTATACACTCTATATGTACAGAATACACCCCCCACTGTATACACTCTATATATACAGAATACACCCCCCCCTGTATACACTCTATATATACAGAATACACCCCCCCCCGTCCTGTATACACTCTATATGTACAGAATACACCCCCCCGTCCTGTATACACTCTATATGTACAGAATACACCCCCCACTGTATACACTCTATATATACAGAATACACCCCCCCCTGTATACACTCTATATATACAGAATACACCCCCCCGTCCTGTATACACTCTATATGTACAGAATACACCCCCCCGTCCTGTATACACTCTATATGTACAGAATACACCCCCCCGTCCTGTATACACTCTATATGTACAGAATACACCCCCCCCTGTATACACTCTATATATACAGAATACACCCCCCCCCGTCCTGTATACACTCTATATGTACAGAATACACCCCCCCGTCCTGTATACACTCTATATGTACAGAATACACCCCCCCCGTCCTGTATACACTCTATATATACAGAATACACCCCCCCTGTATACACTCTATATGTACAGAATACACCCCCCCGTCCTGTATACACTCTATATATACAGAATACACCCCCCCGTCCTGTATACACTCTATATGTACAGAATACACCCCCCCGTCCTGTATACACTCTATATGTACAGAATACACCCCCCCCCGTCCTGTATACACTCTATATGTACAGAATACACCCCCCGTCCTGTATACACTCTATATGTACAGAATACACCCCCCCCCCGTCCTGTATACACTCTATATGTACAGAATACACCCCCCCCCGTCCTGTATACACTCTATATATACAGAATACACCCCCCGTCCTGTATACACTCTATATGTACAGAATACACCCCCCACTGTATACACTCTATATATACAGAATACACCCCCCCCTGTATACACTCTATATATACAGAATACACCCCCCCCCGTCCTGTATACAATCTATATGTACAGAATACACCCCCCCCGTCCTGTATACACTCTATATGTACAGAATACACCCCCCGTCCTGTATACACTCTATATGTACAGAATACACCCCCCCCGTCCTGTATACACTCTATATGTACAGAATACACCCCCCCGTCCTGTATACACTCTATATGTACAGAATACACCCCCCGTCCTGTATACACTCTATATGTACAGAATACACCCCCCCCGTCCTGTATACACTCTATATATACAGAATACACCCCCCCCCCGTCCTGTATACACTCTATATATACAGAATACACCCCCCCGTCCTGTATACACTCTATATGTACAGAATACACCCCCCCCGTCCTGTATACACTCTATATGTACAGAATACACCCCCCCGTCCTGTATACACTCTATATGTACAGAATACACCCCCCCCCCGTCCTGTATACACTCTATATGTACAGAATACACCCCCCCCCGTCCTGTATACACTCTATATGTACAGAATACACCCCCCGTCCTGTATACACTCTATATGTACAGAATACACCCCCCCCGTCCTGTATACACTCTATATATACAGAATACACCCCCCCCCCGTCCTGTATACACTCTATATATACAGAATACACCCCCCCGTCCTGTATACACTCTATATGTACAGAATACACCCCCCCCGTCCTGTATACACTCTATATGTACAGAATACACCCCCCGTCCTGTATACACTCTATATGTACAGAATACACCCCCCACTGTATACACTCTATATATACAGAATACACCCCCCCCTGTATACACTCTATATATACAGAATACACCCCCCCCGTCCTGTATACACTCTATATGTACAGAATACACCCCCCCCCCGTCCTGTATACACTCTATATGTACAGAATACACCCCCCGTCCTGTATACACTCTATATATACAGAATACACCCCCCCCGTCCTGTATACACTCTATATATACAGAATACACCCCCCCCGTCCTGTATACACTCTATATATACAGAATACACCCCCCCGTCCTGTATACACTCTATATGTACAGAATACACCCCCCCGTCCTGTATACACTCTATATGTACAGAATACACCCCCCCCCGTCCTGTATACACTCTATATGTACAGAATACACCCCCCGTCCTGTATACACTCTATATATACAGAATACACCCCCCCCGTCCTGTATACACTCTATATGTACAGAATACACCCCCCCCTGTATACACTCTATATGTACAGAATACACCCCCCCGTCCTGTATACACTCTATATGTACAGAATACACCCCCCCGTCCTGTATACACTCTATATGTACAGAATACACCCCCCCCCGTCCTGTATACACTCTATATGTACAGAATACACCCCCCCGTCCTGTATACACTCTATATGTACAGAATACACCCCCCCCCGTCCTGTATACACTCTATATGTACAGAATACACCCCCCGTCCTGTATACACTCTATATATACAGAATACACCCCCCCCCGTCCTGTATACACTCTATATGTACAGAATACACCCCCCCCGTCCTGTATACACTCTATATGTACAGAATACGCCCCCCCCGTCCTGTATACACTCTATATGTACAGAATACACCCCCCGTCCTGTATACACTCTATATATACAGAATACACCCCCCCCTGTATACACTCTATATATACCGAATACACCCCCCCCCCCGTCCTGTATACACTCTATATGTACAGAATACACCCCCCCGTCCTGTATACACTCTATATATACAGAATACACCCCCCCGTCCTGTATACACTCTATATATACAGAATACACCCCCCCCTGTATACACTCTATATATACCGAATACACCCCCCCCCCCCGTCCTGTATACACTCTATATGTACAGAATACACCCCCCCGTCCTGTATACACTCTATATGTACAGAATACACCCCCCCCTGTATACACTCTATATGTACAGAATACACCCCCCGTCCTGTATACACTCTATATATACAGAATACACCCCCCCCGTCCTGTATACACTCTATATGTACAGAATACACCCCCCCCCGTCCTGTATACACTCTATATGTACAGAATACACCCCCCCGTCCTGTATACACTCTATATGTACAGAATACACCCCCCCCGTCCTGTATACACTCTATATGTACAGAATACACCCCCCGTCCTGTATACACTCTATATATACAGAATACACCCCCCCCGTCCTGTATACACTCTATATGTACAGAATACACCCCCCCCGTCCTGTATACACTCTATATGTACAGAATACGCCCCCCCCCGTCCTGTATACACTCTATATGTACAGAATACACCCCCCGTCCTGTATACACTCTATATATACAGAATACACCCCCCCCTGTATACACTCTATATATACCGAATACACCCCCCCCCCGTCCTGTATACACTCTATATATACAGAATACACCCCCCCCCCGTCCTGTATACACTCTATATGTACAGAATACACCCCCCCGTCCTGTATACACTCTATATATACAGAATACACCCCCCCGTCCTGTATACACTCTATATGTACAGAATACACCCCCCCCCGTCCTGTATACACTCTATATGTACAGAATACACCCCCCCGTCCTGTATACACTCTATATATACAGAATACACCCCCCCCGTCCTGTATACACTCTATATGTACAGAATACACCCCCCCGTCCTGTATACACTCTATATATACAGAATACACCCCCCCGTCCTGTATACACTCTATATATACAGAATACACCCCCCCGTCCTGTATACACTCTATATGTACAGAATACACCCCCCCCCGTCCTGTATACACTCTATATGTACAGAATACACCCCCCCCCACCGTCCTGTATACACTCTATATGTACGGAATATACAGTGTAACATCCTCCATCCCCCGGATGTGCAGTGTAACATCAGTGTAAGGATGAGGGTTATTATTCCTCTTGGACTGTGCAGGACAAAGGAGGACGAGGCGCCACGTCCCCCACAGGAGAACACCAGGATCCATCAGGAAGGAGGACGAGGCGCCATGTCTTATACAGGAGAACACCAGGATCCATCAGGAAGGAGGACGAGGCGCCACGTCCCCCACAGGAGAACACCAGGATCCATCAGGAAGGAGGACGAGGCGCCACGTCCCACACAGGAGAACACCAGGATCCATCAGGAAGGAGGACGAGGCGCCACGTCCCACACAGGAGAACACCAGGATCCATCAGGAAGGAGGACGAGGCGCCACGTCTTACACAGGAGAACACGAGGATCCATCAGGAAGGAGGACGAGGCGCCACGTCCCCCACAGGAGAACACCAGGATCCATCAGGAAGGAGGACGAGGCGCCACGTCTTACACAGGAGAACACGAGGATCCATCAGGAAGGAGGACGAGGCGCCACGTCCCCCACAGGAGAACACCAAGATCCATCAGGAAGGAGGAGGGGCGCCACGTCCCCCACAGGAGAACACCAGGATCCATCAGGAAGGAGGACGAGGCGCCACGTCCCACACAGGAGAACACCAGGATCCATCAGGAAGGAGGAGGGGCGCCACGTCCCCCAAAGGAGAACACCAGGATCCATCAGGAAGGAGGACGAGGCGCCACGTCCGCCACAGGAGAACACCAGGATCCATCAGGAAGGAGGACGAGGCGCCATGTCCCACACAGGAGAACACCAGGATCCATCAGGAAGGAGGGACGAGGCGCCACGTCTTACACAGGAGAACACCAGGATCCATCAGGAAGGAGGGACGAGGCGCCACGTCTTACACAGGAGAACACCAGGATCCATCAGGAAGGAGGAACGAGGCGCCACGTCCCACACAGGAGAACACCAGGATCCATCAGGAAGGAGGACGAGGTGCCACGTCCCCCACAGGAGAACACCAGGATCCATCAGGAAGCAGGGACGAGGCGCCACGTCTTACACAGGAGAACACCAGGATCCATCAGGAAGGAGGGACGAGGCGCCACGTCTTACACAGGAGAACACCAGGATCCATCAGGAAGGAGGACGAGGCGCCACGTCCCCCACAGGAGAACACCAGGATCCATCAGGAAGGAGGACGAGGCGCCACGTCCCCCACATGAGAACACCAGGATCCATCAGGAAGCAGGGACGAGGCGCCACGTCTTACACAGGAGAACACCAGGATCCATCAGGAAGGAGGGACGAGGCGCCACGTCTTACACAGGAGAACACCAGGATCCATCAAGAAGGAGGACGAGGCACCATGTCCCACACAGGAGAACACCAGGATCCATCAGGAAGGAGGAGGGGCGCCACGTCCCCCACAGGAGAACACCAGGATCCATCAGGAAGGAGGACGAGGTGCCACGTCCCCCACAGGAGAACACCAGGATCCATCAGAAAGGAGGACGAGGCGCCACGTCTTACACAGGAGAACACCAGGATCCATCAGGAAGGAGGACGAGGCGCCACGTCCCCCACAGGAGAACACCAGGATCCATCAGGAAGGAGGACGAGGCGCCACGTCCCCCACAGGAGAAAACCAGGATCCATCAGGAAGGAGGACGAGGCGCCAAGTCCCCCACAGGAGAACACCAGGATCCATCAGGAAGGAGGACGAGGCGCCACGTCTTACACAGGAGAACACCAGGATCCATCAGGAAGGAGGACGAGGCGCCATGTCCCACACAGGAGAACACCAGGATCCATCAGGAAGGAGGACGAGGCGCCACGTCCCCCACAGGAGAACACCAGGATCCATCAGGAAGGAGGAGGGGCGCCACGTCCCCCACAGGAGAACACCAGGATCCATCAGGAAGGAGGACGAGGCGCCACGTCCGCCACAGGAGAACACCAAGATCCATCAGGAAGGAGGACGAGGCGCCACGTCCCACACAGGAGAACACCAGGATCCATCAGGAAGGAGGACGAGGCGCCATGTCCCACACAGGAGAACACCAGGATCCATCAGGAAGGAGGGACGAGGCGCCACGTCTTACACAGGAGAACACCAGGATCCATCAGGAAGGAGGGACGAGGCGCCACGTCTTACACAGGAGAACACCAGGATCCATCAGAAAGGAGGACGAGGCGCCACGTCCCCCACAGGAGAACACCAGGATCCATCAGGAAGGAGGACGAGGCGCCACGTCCCCCACAGGAGAACACCAGGATCCATCAGGAAGCAGGGACGAGGCGCCACGTCTTACACAGGAGAACACCAGGATCCATCAGGAAGGAGGGACGAGGCGCCACGTCCCCCACAGGAGAACACCAGGATCCATCAGGAAGGAGGACGAGGCGCCACGTCTTACACAGGAGAACACGAGGATCCATCAGGAAGGAGGACGAGGCGCCACGTCCCCCACAGGAGAACACCAGGATCCATCAGGAAGGAGGACGAGGCGCCACGTCTTACACAGGAGAACACGAGGATCCATCAGGAAGGAGGACGAGGCGCCACGTCCCCCACAGGAGAACACCAAGATCCATCAGGAAGGAGGAGGGGCGCCACGTCCCCCACAGGAGAACACCAGGATCCATCAGGAAGGAGGACGAGGCGCCACGTCCCACACAGGAGAACACCAGGATCCATCAGGAAGGAGGAGGGGCGCCACGTCCCCCAAAGGAGAACACCAGGATCCATCAGGAAGGAGGACGAGGCGCCACGTCCGCCACAGGAGAACACCAGGATCCATCAGGAAGGAGGACGAGGCGCCATGTCCCACACAGGAGAACACCAGGATCCATCAGGAAGGAGGGACGAGGCGCCACGTCTTACACAGGAGAACACCAGGATCCATCAGGAAGGAGGGACGAGGCGCCACGTCTTACACAGGAGAACACCAGGATCCATCAGGAAGGAGGAACGAGGCGCCACGTCCCACACAGGAGAACACCAGGATCCATCAGGAAGGAGGACGAGGTGCCACGTCCCCCACAGGAGAACACCAGGATCCATCAGGAAGCAGGGACGAGGCGCCACGTCTTACACAGGAGAACACCAGGATCCATCAGGAAGGAGGGACGAGGCGCCACGTCTTACACAGGAGGACACCAGGATCCATCAGGAAGGAGGACGAGGCGCCACGTCCCCCACAGGAGAACACCAGGATCCATCAGGAAGGAGGACGAGGCGCCACGTCCCCCACATGAGAACACCAGGATCCATCAGGAAGCAGGGACGAGGCGCCACGTCTTACACAGGAGAACACCAGGATCCATCAGGAAGGAGGGACGAGGCGCCACGTCTTACACAGGAGAACACCAGGATCCATCAAGAAGGAGGACGAGGCGCCATGTCCCACACAGGAGAACACCAGGATCCATCAGGAAGGAGGAGGGGCGCCACGTCCCCCACAGGAGAACACCAGGATCCATCAGGAAGGAGGACGAGGTGCCACGTCCCCCACAGGAGAACACCAGGATCCATCAGAAAGGAGGACGAGGCGCCACGTCTTACACAGGAGAACACCAGGATCCATCAGGAAGGAGGACGAGGCGCCACGTCCCCCACAGGAGAACACCAGGATCCATCAGGAAGGAGGACGAGGCGCCACGTCCCCCACAGGAGAAAACCAGGATCCATCAGGAAGGAGGACGAGGCGCCAAGTCCCCCACAGGAGAACACCAGGATCCATCAGGAAGGAGGACGAGGCGCCACGTCCCACACAGGAGAACACCAGGATCCATCAGGAAGGAGGACGAGGCGCCACGTCCCCCACAGGAGAACACCAGGATCCATCAGAAAGGAGGACGAGGCGCCACGTCTTACACAGGAGAACACCAGGATCCATCAGGAAGGAGGACGAGGCGCCATGTCCCACACAGGAGAACACCAGGATCCATCAGGAAGGAGGACGAGGCGCCACGTCCCCCACAGGAGAACACCAGGATCCATCAGGAAGGAGGAGGGGCGCCACGTCCCCCACAGGAGAACACCAGGATCCATCAGGAAGGAGGACGAGGCGCCACGTCCGCCACAGGAGAACACCAAGATCCATCAGGAAGGAGGACGAGGCGCCACGTCCCACACAGGAGAACACCAGGATCCATCAGGAAGGAGGACGAGGCGCCATGTCCCACACAGGAGAACACCAGGATCCATCAGGAAGGAGGGACGAGGCGCCACGTCTTACACAGGAGAACACCAGGATCCATCAGGAAGGAGGGACGAGGCGCCACGTCTTACACAGGAGAACACCAGGATCCATCAGGAAGGAGGACGAGGCGCCACGTCCCCCACAGGAGAACACCAGGATCCATCAGGAAGGAGGACGAGGCGCCACGTCCCCCACAGGAGAACACCAGGATCCATCAGGAAGCAGGGACGAGGCGCCACGTCTTACACAGGAGAACACCAGGATCCATCAGGAAGGAGGGACGAGGCGCCACGTCCCCCACAGGAGAACACCAGGATCCATCAGGAAGGAGGACGAGGCGCCACGTCCCCCACAGGAGAACACCAGGATCCATCAGGAAGGAGGACGAGGCGCCACATCTTACACAGGAGAACACAAGGATCGATCAGGAAGGAGGACGATGCGCCACGTCCCACACAGGAGAACACCAGGATCCATCAGGAAGGAGGGACGAGGCACCACGTCCCCCACAGGAGAACACCAGGATCCATCAGGAAGGAGGACGAGGCGCCACGTCCCACACAGGAGAACACCAGGATCCATCAGGAAGGAGGACGAGGCGCCACGTGTACACAGGAGAACACCAGGATCCATCAGGAAGGAGGACGAGGCGCCACGTCCCACACAGGAGAACACCAGGATCCATCAGGAAGGAGGGACGAGGCGCCAGGTCTTACACAGGAGAACACCAGGATCCATCAGGAAGGAGGACGAGGCGCCACGTCCCACACAGGAGAACACCAGGATCCATCAGGAAGGAGGACGAGGCGCCACGTCCCACACAGGAGAACACCAGGATACATCACGAAGGAGGGACGAGGCGCCAGGTCTTACACAGGAGAACACCAGGATCCATCAGGAAGGAGGACGAGGCGCCACGTCCCCCACAGGAGAACACCAGGATCCATCAGGAAGGAGGAGGGGCGCCACGTCCCCCACAGGAGAACACCAGGATCCATCAGGAAGGAGGACGAGGCGCCACGTCCCCCACAGGAGAACACCAGGATCCATCAGGAAGGAGGACGAGGCGCCACGTCCCCCACAGGAGAACACCAGGATCCATCAGGAAGGAGGACGAGGCGCCACGTCCCACACAGGAGAACACCAGGATCCATCAGGAAGGAGGACGAGGCGCCACGTCCCACACAGGAGAACACCAGGATCCATCAGGAAGGAGGACGAGGCGCCACGTCTTACACAGGAGAACACCAGGATCCATCAGGAAGGAGGGACGAGGCGCCACGTCTTACACAGGAGAACACCAGGATCCATCAGGAAGGAGGACGAGGCGCCACGTCCCCCACATGAGAACACCAGGATCCATCAGGAAGCAGGGACGAGGCGCCACGTCTTACACAGGAGAACACCAGCATCCATCAAGAAGGAGGACGAGGCGCCATGTCCCACACAGGAGAACACGAGGATCCATCAGGAAGGAGGAGGGGCGCCACGTCCCCCACAGGAGAACACCAGGATCCATCAGGAAGGAAGACGAGGTGCCACGTCCCCCACAGGAGAACACCAGGATCCATCAGGAAGGAGGACGAGGCGCCACGTCTTACACAGGAGAACACCAGGATCCATCAGGAAGGAGGACGAGGCGCCACGTCTTACACAGGAGAACACCAGGATCCATCAGGAAGGAGGACGAGGCGCCACGTCCCCCACAGGAGAACACCAGGATCCATCAGGAAGGAGGACGAGGCGCCAAGTCCCCCACAGGAGAACACCAGGATCCATCAGGAAGGAGGACGAGGCGCCACGTCTTACACAGGAGAACACCAGGATCCATCAGGAAGGAGGACGAGGCGCCACGTCCCCCACAGGAGAACACCAGGATCCATCAGGAAGGAGGACGAGGCGCCACGTCCCCCACAGGAGAACACCAGGATCCATCAGGAAGGAGGACGAGGCGCCACGTCCGCCACAGGAGAACACCAGGATCCATCAGGAAGGAGGACGAGGCGCCACGTCCCACACAGGAGAACACCAGGATCCATCAGGAAGGAGGACGAGGCGCCACGTCCCACACAGGAGAACACCAGGATCCATCAGGAAGGAGGACGAGGCGCCATGTCCCACACAGGAGAACACCAGGATCCATCAGGAAGGAGGGACGAGGCGCCACGTCTTACAAAGGAGAACACCAGGATCCATCAGGAAGGAGGACGAGGCGCCATGTCCCACACAGGAGAACACCAGGATCCATCAGGAAGGAGGGACGAGGCGCCACGTCTTACACAGGAGAACACCAGGATCCATCAGGAAGGAGGGACGAGGCGCCACGTCTTACACAGGAGAACACCAGGATCCATCAGGAAGGAGGACGAGGCGCCACGTCCCCCACAGGAGAACACCAGGATCCATCAGGAAGGAGGACGAGGCGCCACGTCCCCCACAGGAGAACACCAGGATCCATCAGGAAGCAGGGACGAGGCGCCACGTCTTACACAGGAGAACACCAGGATCCATCAGGAAGGAGGGACGAGGCGCCACGTCTTACACAGGAGAACACCAGGATCCATCAAGAAGGAGGACGAGGCGCCATGTCCCACACAGGAGAACACCAGGATCCATCAGGAAGGAGGAGTGGCGCCACGTCCCCCACAGGAGAACACCAGGATCCATCAGGAAGGAGGACGAGGCACCACGTCCCCCACAGGAGAACACCAGGATCCATCAGGAAGGAGGACGAGGTGCCACGTCTTACACAGGAGAACACCAGGATCCATCAGGAAGGAGGGACGAGGCACCACGTCCCACACAGGAGAACACCAGGATCCATCAGGAAGGAGGACGAGGTGCCACGTCCCCCACAGGAGAACACCAGGATCCATCAGGAAGGAGGACGAGGCGCCACGTCTTACACAGGAGAACACCGGGATCCATCAGGAAGGAGGAGGGGCGCCACGTCCCCCACAGGAGAACACCAGGATCCATCAGGAAGGAGGACGAGGCGCCACGTCCCCCACAGGAGAACACCAGGATCCATCAGGAAGGAGGACGAGGTGCCATGTCCCCCACAGGAGAACACCAGGATCCATCAGGAAGGAGGACGAGGCGCCACGTCCCCCACAGGAGAACACCAGGATCCTTTAGGAAGGAGGACGGAGCTGCTCACGTACTGGTCACTCACCTTCATTCCTCTCTGGGTTCAGTTCTGCAGCTTCTTCTCCATTTTCTTTGTGATGTCCTAAAGTGACAGAGGAAGATTCATCGGGAGGTTCTCAGCAGGACGGAGGCGTTAGAATAAAAGGGAACGACTCCTAAAATTTATGATAAGTTACTCATAGATCCCAGCACCAGGACTGTGGGATCTTATATCTGTTATCCACGGCCTCCTTCCTTCTAATATCAACTTTTAAAATTATGCTAATGATGGCTTCACAGGCTGTTACAATGAGCACAGCAGGTTTCCCATCCCCTGCACTTCCTGCTGCTCCTATATTACATAGGCAAAGAGAGGGGAGACATGTTCTTCTCATTGTAATAGCCTGTGAAGCTACAGATTGCGGGGCTCTGGTAATGCTTCCCAAGCCCCTCAGGATCAACAGGATAATAAGTAGATATTAGAAGGGAGGCGGCCATGGGTAACAGATGATACCACAGTCCCGGTGCCTGGATCTATGAGTAAGGTGGATGGATTATAATGATGGATTGTGAGGGAGATTTACCATCATTTAAAGAAACATTTGATATGTTGTAGGGAAGAGAATTTTAAGCCCTCCTGCAGCTGGATTAGTTACCTGAATCTTGCTCCTTTCTGTGCTATGCAGCAGCCTCCCCCTGCTATCAGCCTCTGTAAGAGACTCCCCAGATGGCCGGTGCCAGGCACTTCCCGTCCTCACTGGTCAGTATACGGAGAATGTACATGTGAGACACCCCCAGATCCAGGGACCTCCTCTCCCCCTCTTCTATGTGTGATGGATCCAGTGACCTCCTCTCCCCTTCTTCAATGTGTGATGGATCCAGTGATCTCCTCTTCTATGTGTGAGGGATCCAGTGACCTCCTCTCCCCCTCTTCTATTCGTGATGGATCCAGGGATCTCCTCTCCCCCTCTTCTATGTGTGATGGATTCAGTGACCTCCTCTCCCCCTCTCCTATGTGTGATGGATCCAGTGACCTCCTCTCCTATGTGTGATGGATCCAGTGACCTCCTCTCCTATGTGTGATGGATCCAGTGATCTCCTCTCCCCCTCTTTTATGTGTGATGGATCCAGTGACCTCCTCTCCCCCTCTTCTATGTGTGATGGATCCAGAGACCTCCTCTTCTATGTGTGATGGATCCAGTGACCTCCTCTCCTATGTGTGATGGATCCAGTGACCTCCTCTCCTCCTCTTCTATGTGTGATGGATCCAGTGACCTCCTCTCCCCCTCTTCTATGTGTGATGGATCCAGTGACCTCCTCTTCTATGTGTGATGGATCCAGGGATCTCCTCTCCACCTCTTCTATGTGTGATGGATCCAGTGATCTCCTCTTCTATGTGTGATGGATCCAGTGATCTCCTCTCCTATGTGTGATGGATCCAGTGACCTCCTCTCCTATGTGTGATGGATCCAGTGACCTCCTCTCCCCCTCTTCTATGCGTGATGGATCCAGGGATCTCCTCTCCCCCTCTTCTATGTGTGATGGATCCAGTGACCTCCTCTCCCCCTCTCCTATGTGTGATGGATCCAGTGACCTCCTATCCTATGTGTGATGGATCCAGTGACCTCCTCTCCTATGTGTGATGGATCCAGTGACCTCCTCTCCCCCTCTTCAATGTGTGATGGATCCAGTGATCTCCTCTTCTATGTGTGATGGATCCAGTGACCTCCTCTCCTATGTGTGATGGATCCAGTGACCTCCTCTACCCCTCTTCTATGTGTGATGGATCCAGTGACCTCCTCTCCCCCTCTTCTATGCGTGATGGATCCAGTGACCTCCTCTTCTATGTGTGATGGATCCAGGGATCTCCTCTCCACCTCTTCTTTGTGTGATGGATCCGGGGATCTCCTCTTCTATGTGTGATGGATCCAGTGATCTCCTCTCCTATGTGTGATGGATCCAGTGACCTCCTCTCCCCCTCTTCAATGTGTGATGGATCCAGTGATCTCCTCTTCTATGTGTGATGGATCCAGTGACCCCCTCTTCTATGTGTGATGGATCCAGTGATCTCCTCTTCTATGCGTGATGGATCCAGGGATCTCCTCTCCCCCTCTTCTATGTGTGATGGATTCAGTGACCTCCTCTCCCCCTCTCCTATGTGTGATGGATCCAGTGATCTCCTCTCCCCCTCTTCTATGTGTGATGGATCCAGTGACCTCCTCTCCTATGTGTGATGGATCCAGTGATCTCCTCTCCCCCTCTTCTATGTGTGATGGATCCAGTGACCTCCTCTCCCCCTCTTCTATGTGTGATGGATCCAGTGACCTCCTCTTCTATGTGTGATGGATCCAGGGATCTCCTCTCCCCCTCTTCTATGTGTGATGGATTCAGTGACCTCCTCTCCCCCTCTCCTATGTGTGATGGATCCAGTGACCTCCTCTCCTATGTGTGATGGATCCAGTGACCTCCTCTCCTATGTGTGATGGATCCAGTGATCTCCTCTTCTATGTGTGATGGATCTCCTCTTCTATGTGTGATGGATCCAGTGACCTCCTCTCCTATGTGTGATGGATCCAGTGACCTCCTCTCCTATGTGTGATGGATCCAGGGATCTCCTCTCCCCCTCTTCTATGTGTGATGGATTCAGTGACCTCCTCCCCACCTCTCCTATGTGTGATGGATCCAGTGACCTCCTCTCCTATGTGTGATGGATCCAGTGACCTCCTCTCCTATGTGTGATGGATCCAGTGATCTCCTCTCCCCCTCTTCTATGTGTGATGGATCCAGTGACCTCCTCTCCCCCTCTTCTATGTGTGATGGATCCAGTGACCTCCTCTTCTATGTGTGATGGATCCAGGGATCTCCTCTCCACCTCTTCTATGTGTGATGGATCCAGTGATCTCCTCTTCTATGTGTGATGGATCCAGTGATCTCCTCTCCTATGTGTGATGGATCCAGTGACCTCCTCTCCCCCTCTTCTATGCGTGATGGATCCAGGGATCTCCTCTCCCCCTCTTCTATGTGTGATGGATCCAGTGACCTCCTCTCCTATGTGTGATGGATCCAGTGACCTCCTATCCTATGTGTGATGGATCCAGTGACCTCCTCTCCTATGTGTGATGGATCCAGTGACCTCCTCTCCCCCTCTTCAATGTGTGATGGATCCAGTGATCTCCTCTTCTATGTGTGATGGATCCAGTGACCTCCTCTCCTATGTGTGATGGATCCAGTGACCTCCTCTCCCCCTCTTCTATGTGTGATGGATCCGGGGATCTCCTCTTCTATGTGTGATGGATCCAGTGATCTCCTCTCCTATGTGTGATGGATCCAGTGACCTCCTCTCCTATGTGTGATGGATCCAGTGACCTCCTCTCCCCCTCTTCTATGCGTGATGGATCCAGGGATCTCCTCTCCCCCTCTCCTATGTGTGATGGATCCAGTGACCTCCTCTCCTATGTGTGATGGATCCAGTGACCTCCTCTCCCCCTCTTCAATGTGTGATGGATCCAGTGATCTCTTCTATGTGTGATGGGTCCAGTGACCTCCTCTCCTATGTGTGATGGATCCAGTGACCTCCTCTCCCCCTCTCCTATGTGTGATGGATCCAGTGACCTCCTCTACCCCTCTTCTATGTGTGATGGATCCAGTGACCTCCTCTACCCCTCTTCTATGTGTGATGGATCCAGGGATCTCCTCTTGTGTGAGGGATCCAGTGACCTCCTCTCCTATGTGTGATGGATCCAGTGACCTCCTCTCCCCCTCTTCTATGTGTGATGGATCCAGTAACCTCCTCTCCCCCTCTTCTATGTGTGATGGATCCAGTGACCTCTCCCCCTCTTCTATGTGTGATGGATCCAGTGACCTCCTCTCCACCTCTTCTATGTGTGATGTATCTAGGGATCTCCTCTGCTATGTGTGATGGATCCAGTGACCTCCTCTCCCATGTGTGATGGATCCAGTGACCTTCTCTCCACCTCTTCTATGTGTGATGGATCCAGTGACCTCCTCTCCCCCTCTTCTATGTGTGATGGATCCAGTGACCTCCTCTCCACCTCTTCTATGTGTGATGGATCCTGTGACCTCCTCTCCCCCTCTTCTATGTGTGATGGATCCAGTGACCTCCTCTTCTATGTGTGATGGATCCAGGGATCTCCTCTCCACCTCTTCTATGTGTGATGGATCCAGTGATCTCCTCTTCTATGTGTGATGGATCCAGTGATCTCCTCTCCTATGTGTGATGGATCCAGTGACCTCCTCTCCCCCTCTTCTATGCGTGATGGATCCAGGGATCTCCTCTCCCCCTCTTCTATGTGTGATGGATCCAGTGACCTCCTCTCCTATGTGTGATGGATCCAGTGACCTCCTATCCTATGTGTGATGGATCCAGTGACCTCCTCTCCTATGTGTGATGGATCCAGTGACCTCCTCTCCCCCTCTTCAATGTGTGATGGATCCAGTGATCTCCTCTTCTATGTGTGATGGATCCAGTGACCTAATCTCCTATGTGTGATGGATCCAGTGACCTCCTCTCCCCCTCTTCTATGTGTGATGGATCCAGTGACCTCCTCTCCCCCTCTTCTATGTGTGATGGATCCAGTGACCTCCTCTTCTATGTGTGATGGATCCAGGGATCTCCTCTCCACCTCTTCTTTGTGTGATGGATCCGGGGATCTCCTCTTCTATGTGTGATGGATCCAGTGATCTCCTCTCCTATGTGTGATGGATCCAGTGACCTCCTCTCCTATGTGTGATGGATCCAGTGACCTCCTCTCCCCCTCTTCTATGCGTGATGGATCCAGGGATCTCCTCTCCCCCTCTCCTATGTGTGATGGATCCAGTGACCTCCTCTCCTATGTGTGATGGATCCAGTGACCTCCTCTCCCCCTCTTCAATGTGTGATGGATCCAGTGATCTCTTCTATGTGTGATGGGTCCAGTGACCTCCTCTCCTATGTGTGATGGATCCAGTGACCTCCTCTCCCCCTCTCCTATGTGTGATGGATCCAGTGACCTCCTCTACCCCTCTTCTATGTGTGATGGATCCAGTGACCTCCTCTACCCCTCTTCTATGTGTGATGGATCCAGGGATCTCCTCTTGTGTGAGGGATCCAGTGACCTCCTCTCCTATGTGTGATGGATCCAGTGACCTCCTCTCCCCCTCTTCTATGTGTGATGGATCCAGTAACCTCCTCTCCCCCTCTTCTATGTGTGATGGATCCAGTGACCTCTCCCCCTCTTCTATGTGTGATGGATCCAGTGACCTCCTCTCCACCTCTTCTATGTGTGATGTATCTAGGGATCTCCTCTGCTATGTGTGATGGATCCAGTGACCTCCTCTCCCATGTGTGATGGATCCAGTGACCTTCTCTCCACCTCTTCTATGTGTGATGGATCCAGGGACCTCCTCTCCCCCTCTTCTATGTGTGATGGATCCAGTGACCTCCTCTCCACCTCTTCTATGTGTGATGGATCCTGTGACCTCCTCTCCACCTTTTCTATGTGTGATGGATCTAGTGATATCCTCTGCTATGTGTGATGGATTCAGTGACCTCCTCTCCACCTCTTCTATGTGTGATGGATCCAGTGATCTCCTCTTCTATGTGTGATGGATCCAGGGATCTCCTCTCCCCCTCTTCTATGTGTGATGGATCCAGTGACCTCCTCTCCCCCTCTTCTATGTGTGATGGATCCAGTGACCTCCTCTCCACCTCTTCTATGTGTGATGGATCCAGTGACCTCCTCTTCTATGTGTGATGGATCCATTGACCTCCTCTCCCCCTCTTCTATGTGTGATGGATCCAGTGACCTCCTCTCCACCTCTTCTATGTGTGATGGATCCAGTGATCTCCTCTTCTATGTGTGATGGATCCAGTGATCTCCTCTTCTATGTGTGATGGATCCAATGACCTCCTCTCCCCCTCTTCTATGTGTGATGGATCCAGGGATCTCCTCTTGTGTGATGGATCCGGGGATCTCCTCTTCTATGTGTGATGGATCTGGTGACCTCCTCTTCTATGTGTGATGGATCCAGTGACCTCCTCTCCACCTCTTCTATGTGTGATGGATCCAGTGACCTCCTCTCCCCCTCTTCTATGTGTGATGGATCCAGTGACCTCCTCTTCTATGTGTGATGGATCCAGGGATCTCCTCTCCACCTCTTCTTTGTGTGATGGATCCGGGGATCTCCTCTTCTATGTGTGATGGATCCAGTGATCTCCTCTCCTATGTGTGATGGATCCAGTGACCTCCTCTCCTATGTGTGATGGATCCAGTGACCTCCTCTCCCCCTCTTCTATGCGTGATGGATCCAGGGATCTCCTCTCCCCCTCTCCTATGTGTGATGGATCCAGTGACCTCCTCTCCTATGTGTGATGGATCCAGTGACCTCCTCTCCCCCTCTTCAATGTGTGATGGATCCAGTGATCTCTTCTATGTGTGATGGGTCCAGTGACCTCCTCTCCTATGTGTGATGGATCCAGTGACCTCCTCTCCCCCTCTCCTATGTGTGATGGATCCAGTGACCTCCTCTACCCCTCTTCTATGTGTGATGGATCCAGTGACCTCCTCTACCCCTCTTCTATGTGTGATGGATCCAGGGATCTCCTCTTGTGTGAGGGATCCAGTGACCTCCTCTCCTATGTGTGATGGATCCAGTGACCTCCTCTCCCCCTCTTCTATGTGTGATGGATCCAGTAACCTCCTCTCCCCCTCTTCTATGTGTGATGGATCCAGTGACCTCTCCCCCTCTTCTATGTGTGATGGATCCAGTGACCTCCTCTCCACCTCTTCTATGTGTGATGTATCTAGGGATCTCCTCTGCTATGTGTGATGGATCCAGTGACCTTCTCTCCACCTCTTCTATGTGTGATGGATCCAGTGACCTCCTCTCCCCCTCTTCTATGTGTGATGGATCCAGTGACCTCCTCTCCACCTCTTCTATGTGTGATGGATCCTGTGACCTCCTCTCCCCCTCTTCTATGTGTGATGGATCCAGTGACCTCCTCTTCTATGTGTGATGGATCCAGGGATCTCCTCTCCACCTCTTCTATGTGTGATGGATCCAGTGATCTCCTCTTCTATGTGTGATGGATCCAGTGATCTCCTCTCCTATGTGTGATGGATCCAGTGACCTCCTCTCCCCCTCTTCTATGCGTGATGGATCCAGGGATCTCCTCTCCCCCTCTTCTATGTGTGATGGATCCAGTGACCTCCTCTCCTATGTGTGATGGATCCAGTGACCTCCTATCCTATGTGTGATGGATCCAGTGACCTCCTCTCCTATGTGTGATGGATCCAGTGACCTCCTCTCCCCCTCTTCAATGTGTGATGGATCCAGTGATCTCCTCTTCTATGTGTGATGGATCCAGTGACCTCCTCTCCCCCTCTTCTATGTGTGATGGATCCAGTGACCTCCTCTCCCCCTCTTCTATGTGTGATGGATCCAGTGACCTCCTCTTCTATGTGTGATGGATCCAGGGATCTCCTCTCCACCTCTTCTTTGTGTGATGGATCCGGGGATCTCCTCTTCTATGTGTGATGGATCCAGTGATCTCCTCTCCTATGTGTGATGGATCCAGTGACCTCCTCTCCTATGTGTGATGGATCCAGTGACCTCCTCTCCCCCTCTTCTATGCGTGATGGATCCAGGGATCTCCTCTCCCCCTCTCCTATGTGTGATGGATCCAGTGACCTCCTCTCCTATGTGTGATGGATCCAGTGACCTCCTCTCCCCCTCTTCAATGTGTGATGGATCCAGTGATCTCTTCTATGTGTGATGGGTCCAGTGACCTCCTCTCCTATGTGTGATGGATCCAGTGACCTCCTCTCCCCCTCTCCTATGTGTGATGGATCCAGTGACCTCCTCTACCCCTCTTCTATGTGTGATGGATCCAGTGACCTCCTCTACCCCTCTTCTATGTGTGATGGATCCAGGGATCTCCTCTTGTGTGAGGGATCCAGTGACCTCCTCTCCTATGTGTGATGGATCCAGTGACCTCCTCTCCCCCTCTTCTATGTGTGATGGATCCAGTAACCTCCTCTCCCCCTCTTCTATGTGTGATGGATCCAGTGACCTCTCCCCCTCTTCTATGTGTGATGGATCCAGTGACCTCCTCTCCACCTCTTCTATGTGTGATGTATCTAGGGATCTCCTCTGCTATGTGTGATGGATCCAGTGACCTCCTCTCCCATGTGTGATGGATCCAGTGACCTTCTCTCCACCTCTTCTATGTGTGATGGATCCAGTGACCTCCTCTCCCCCTCTTCTATGTGTGATGGATCCAGTGACCTCCTCTCCACCTCTTCTATGTGTGATGGATCCTGTGACCTCCTCTCCACCTTTTCTATGTGTGATGGATCTAGTGATATCCTCTGCTATGTGTGATGGATTCAGTGACCTCCTCTCCACCTCTTCTATGTGTGATGGATCCAGTGATCTCCTCTTCTATGTGTGATGGATCCAGGGATCTCCTCTCCCCCTCTTCTATGTGTTATGGATCCAGTGACCTCCTCTCCCCCTCTTCTATGTGTGATGGATCCAGTGACCTCCTCTCCACCTCTTCTATGTGTGATGGATCCAGTGACCTCCTCTTCTATGTGTGATGGATCCATTGACCTCCTCTCCCCCTCTTCTATGTGTGATGGATCCAGTGATCTCCTCTTCTATGTGTGATGGATCCAGTGATCTCCTCTTCACCTCTTCTATGTGTGATGGATCCAGTGATCTCCTCTTCTATGTGTGATGGATCCAGTGATCTCCTCTTCTATGTGTGATGGATCCAATGACCTCCTCTCCCCCTCTTCTATGTGTGATGGATCCAGGGATCTCCTCTTGTGTGATGGATCCGGGGATCTCCTCTTCTATGTGTGATGGATCTGGTGACCTCCTCTTCTATGTGTGATGGATCCAGTGACCTCCTCTCCACCTCTTCTATGTGTGATGGATCCAGTGACCTCCTCTTCTATGTGTGATGGATCCATTGACCTCCTCTCCCCCACTTCTATGTGTGATGGATCCAGTGACCTCCTCTCCACCTCTTCTATGTGTGATGGATCCAGTGATCTCCTCTTCTATGTGTGATGGATCCAGTGATCTCCTCTTCTATGTGTGATGGATCCAATGACCTCCTCTCCCCCTCTTCTATGTGTGATGGATCCAGGGATCTCCTCTTGTGTGATGGATCCGGGGATCTCCTCTTCTATGTGTGATGGATCTGGTGACCTCCTCTCCACCTTTTCTATGTGTGATGGATCTAGTGATATCCTCTGCTATGTGTGATGGATTCAGTGACCTCCTCTCCACCTCTTCTATGTGTGATGGATCCAGTGATCTCCTCTTCTATGTGTGATGGATCCAGGGATCTCCTCTCCCCCTCTTCTATGTGTGATGGATCCAGTGACCTCCTCTCCCCCTCTTCTATGTGTGATGGATCCAGTGACCTCCTCTCCACCTCTTCTATGTGTGATGGATCCAGTGACCTCCTCTTCTATGTGTGATGGATCCATTGACCTCCTCTCCCCCACTTCTATGTGTGATGGATCCAGTGACCTCCTCTCCACCTCTTCTATGTGTGATGGATCCAGTGATCTCCTCTTCTATGTGTGATGGATCCAGTGATCTCCTCTTCTATGTGTGATGGATCAAGGGATCTCGTCTTGTGTGATGGATCCGGGGATCTCCTCTTCTATGTGTGATGGATCTGGTGACCTCCTCTCCTCCTCTTCTATGTGTGATGGATCCAGTGACCTCCTCTCCCCCTCTTCTATGTGTGATGGATCCAGGGATCTCCTCTCCCCCTCTTCTATGTGTGATGGATCCAGTGACCTCCTCTCCCCCTCTTCTATGTGTGATGGATCCAGGGATCTCCTCTTGTGTGATGGATCCGGGGATCTCCTCTTCTATGTGTGATGGATCTAGTGACCTCCTCTTCTATGTGTGATGGATCCAGTGACCTCCTCTCCTCCTCTTCTATGTGTGATGGATCCAGTGACCTCCTCTCCCCCTCTTCTATGTGTGATGGATCCAGTGACCTCCTCTCCCCCTCTCATATGTGTGATGGATCCAGTGACCTCCTATCCTATGTGTGATGGATCCAGTGACCTCCTCTCCTATGTGTGATGGATCCAGTGACCTCCTCTCCCCCTCTTCAATGTGTGATGGATCCAGTGATCTCCTCTTCTATGTGTGATGGATCCAGTGACCTCCTCTCCTATGTGTGATGGATCCAGTGACCTCCTCTCCCCCTCTTCTATGTGTGATGGATCCAGTAACCTCCTCTCCCCCTCTTCTATGTGTGATGGATCCAGTGACCTCTCCCCCTCTTCTATGTGTGATGGATCCAGTGACCTCCTCTCCCCCTCTTCTATGTGTGATGGATCCAGTGACCTCCTCTTCTATGTGTGATGGATCCAGTGACCTCCTCTCCCCCTCTTCTATGTGTGATGGATCCAGTGACCTCCTCTCCACCTCTTCTATGTGTGATGGATCCCGTGACCTCCTCTCCACCTTTTCTATGTGTGATGGATCTAGTGATATCCTCTGCTATGTGTGATGGATTCAGTGTGATGGATCCAGGGATCTCCTCTCCCCCTCTTCTATGTGTGATGGATCCAGTGACCTCCTCTCCCCCTCTTCTATGTGTGATGGATCCAGTGACCTCCTCTCCACCTCTTCTATGTGTGATGGATCCAGTGACCTCCTCTTCTATGTGTGATGGATCCATTGACCTCCTCTCCCCCACTTCTATGTGTGATGGATCCAGTGACCTCCTCTCCACCTCTTCTATGTGTGATGGATCCAGTGATCTCCTCTTCTATGTGTGATGGATCCAGGGATCTCCTCTCCTATGTATGATGGATCCAGTGACCTCCTCTCCCCCTCTTCTGTGTGTGATGGATCCAATGACCTCCTCTCCCCCTCTTCTATGTGTGATGGATCCAGGGATCTCCTCTTGTGTGATAGATCCGGGGATCTCCTCTTCTATGTGTGATGGATCTAGTGACCTCCTCTCCTCCTCTTCTATGTGTGATGGATCCAGTGACCTCCTCTCCCCCTCTTCTATGTGTGATGGATCCAGGGATCTCCTCTCCCCCTCTTCTATGTGTGATGGATCTAGTGACCTCCTCTCCTCCTCTTCTATGTGTGATGGATCCAGTGACCTCCTCTCCTCCTCTTCTATGTGTGATGGATCCAGTGACCTCCTCTCCTCCTCTTCTATGTGTGATGGATCCAGTGACCTCCTCTTCTATGTGTGATGGATCCAGTGACCTCCTCTCCCCCTCTTCTATGTGTGATGGATCCAGTGACCTTCTCTCCCCCTCTCCTATGTGTGATGGATCCAGTGACCTCCTATCCTATGTGTGATGGATCCAGTGACCTCCTCTCCTATGTGTGATGGATCCAGTGACCTCCTCTCCCCCTCTTCAATGTGTGATGGATCCAGTGATCTCCTCTTCTATGTGTGATGGATCCAGTGACCTCCTCTCCTATGTGTGATGGATCCAGTGACCTCCTCTCCCCTTCTTCTATGTGTGATGGATCCAGTAACCTCCTCTCCCCCTCTTCTATGTGTGATGGATCCAGTGACCTCTCCCCCTCTTCTATGTGTGATGGATCCAGTGACCTCCTCTCCCCCTCTTCTATGTGTGATGGATCCAGTGACCTCCTCTTCTATGTGTGATGGATCCAGTGACCTCCTCTCCACCTCTTCTATGTGTGATGGATCTAGTGATCTCCTCTGCTATGTGTGATGGATCCAGTGACCTCCTCTCCCATGTGTGATGGATCCAGGGATCTCCTCTCCCCCTCTTCTATGTGTGACGGTTCCAGTGACCTCCTTTCCCCCTCTTCTATGTGTGATGGGTCCAGTGACCTCCTCTCCACCTCTTCTATGTGTGATGGATCCAGTGACCTCCTCTCCACCTCTTCTATGTGTGATGGATCCAGTGACCTCCTCTCCCCCTCTTCTATGTGTGATGGATCCAGTGACCTCCTCTCCACCTCTTCTATGTGTGATGGATCCAGTGACCTCCTCTTCTATGTGTGATGGATCCATTGACCTCCTCTCCCCCACTTCTATGTGTGATGGATCCAGTGACCTCCTCTCCACCTCTTCTATGTGTGATGGATCCAGTGATCTCCTCTCCTATGTGTGATGGATCCAGTGACCTCCTCTCCCCCTCTTCTATGTGTGATGGATCCAGTGACCTCCTCTCCCCCTCTTCTATGTGTGATGGATCTAGGGATCTCCTCTTGTGTGATGGATCCGGGGATCTCCTCTTCTATGTGTGATGGATCTAGTGACCTCCTCTCCTCCTCTTCTATGTGTGATGGATCCAGTGACCTCCTCTCCCATGTGTGATGGATCCAGTGACCTCCTCTCCACCTCTTCTATGTGTGATGGATCCAGTGACCTCCTCTCCCCCTCTTCTATGTGTGATGGATCCAGTGACCTCCTCTCCACCTCTTCTATGTGTGATGGATCCAGTGATCTCCTCTCCTATGTGTGATGGACCCAGTGACCTCCTCTCCCATGTGTGATGGATCCAGTGACCTCCTCTCCACCTCTTCTATGTGTGATGGATCCAGTGACCTCCTCTCCCCCTCTTCTATGTGTGATGGATCCAGCGACCTCCTCTCCCCCTCTTCTATGTGTGATGGATCCAGTGACCTCCTCTCCCCCTCTTCTATGTGTGATGGATCCAGTGACCTCCTCTCCACCTCTTCTATGTGTGATGGATCCAGTGATCTCCTCTCCTATGTGTGATGGATCCAGTGACCTCCTCTCCCCCTCTTATATGTGTGATGGATCCAGTGACCTCCTCTCCCTCTTTTCTATGTGTGATGGATCCAGGGATCTCCTCTTGTGTGATGGATCCGGGGATCTCCTCTTCTATGTGTGATGGATCTAGTGACCTCCTCTTCTATGTGTGATGGATCCAGTGACCTCCTCTCCCCCTCTTCTATGTGTGATGGATCCAGTGACCTCCTCTTCTATGTGTGATGGATCCAGTGACCTCCTCTCCCCCTCTTCTATGTGTGATGGATCCAGTGACCTCCTCTCCACCTCTTCTATGTGTGATGGATCCAGTGATCTCCTCTCCCATGTGTGATGGATCCAGTGACCTCCTCTCCCATGTGTGATGGATCCAGTGACCTCCTCTCCACCTCTTCTATGTGTGATGGATCCAGTGACCTCCTCTCCCCCTCTTCTATGTGTGATGGATCCAGTGACCTCCTCTCCTATGTGTGATGGATCCAGTGACTTCCTCTCCCCCTCTTCTATGTGTGATGGATCCAGTGACCTCCTCTCCCCCTCTTCTATGTGTGATGGATCCAGTGACCTCCTCTCCCATGTGTGATGGATCCAGTGACCTCCTCTCCCATGTGTGATGGATCCAGTGACCTCCTCTCCCATGTGTGATGGATCCAGTGACCTCCTCTCCCATGTGTGATGGATCCAGTGACCTCCTCTCCCATGTGTGATGGATCCAGTGACCTCCTCTCCCATGTGTGATGGATCCAGTGACCTCCTCTCCCATGTGTGATGGATCCAGTGACCTCCTCTCCCATGTGTGATGGATCCAGTGACCTCCTCTCCCATGTGTGATGGATCCAGTGACCTCCTCTCCCATGTGTGATGGATCCAGTGACCTCCTCTCCCATGTGTGATGGATCCAGTGACCTCCTCTCCCATGTGTGATGGATCCAGTGACCTCCTCTCCCATGTGTGATGGATCCAGTGACCTCCTCTCCCATGTGTGATGGATCCAGTGACCTCCTCTCCCATGTGTGATGGATCCAGTGACCTCCTCTCCCATGTGTGATGGATCCAGTGACCTCCTCTCCCATGTGTGATGGATCCAGTGACCTCCTCTCCCATGTGTGATGGATCCAGTGACCTCCTCTCCCATGTGTGATGGATCCAGTGACCTCCTCTCCCATGTGTGATGGATCCAGTGACCTCCTCTCCCATGTGTGATGGATCCAGTGACCTCCTCTCCCCCTCTTCTATGTGTGATGGATCCAGTGACCTCCTCTCCCCCTCTTCTATGTGTGATGGATCCAGTGACCTCTCCCCCTCTTCTATGTGTGATGGATCCAGTGACCTCCTCTTCTATGTGTGATGGATCCAGTGACCTCCTCTCCCCCTCTTCTATGTGTGATGGATCCAGTGACCTCCTCTTCTATGTGTGATGGATCCAGTGACCTCCTCTTCTATGTGTGATGGATCCAGTGACCTCCTCTCCCCCTCTTCTATGTGTGATGGATCCAGGGATCTCCTCTTGTGTGATGGATCCGGGGATCTCCTCTTCTATGTGTGATGGATCCAGTGACCTCCTCTCCCCCTCTTCTATGTGTGATGGATCCAGTGACCTCTCCCCCTCTTCTATGTGTGATGGATCCAGTGACCTCCTCTTCTATGTGTGATGGATCCAGTGACCTCCTCTCCCCCTCTTCTATGTGTGATGGATCCAGTGACCTCCTCTTCTATGTGTGATGGATCCAGTGACCTCCTCTTCTATGTGTGATGGATCCAGTGACCTCCTCTCCCCCTCTTCTATGTGTGATGGATCCAGGGATCTCCTCTTGTGTGATGGATCCGGGGATCTCCTCTTCTATGTGTGATGGATCCAGTGACCTCCTCTCCCCCTCTTCTATGTGTGAAGGATCCAGGGATCTCCTCGTGTGTGATGGATCCAGTGACCTCCTCTCCCGTGTGTGATGGATCCAGTGACCTCCTCTCCCGTGTGTGATGGATCCAGTGACCTCCTCTCCCGTGTGTGATGGATCCAGTGACCTCCTCTCCCGTGTGTGATGGATCCAGTGACCTCCTCTCCCGTGTGTGATGGATCCAGTGACCTCCTCTCCCGTGTGTGATGGATCCAGTGACCTCCTCTCCCGTGTGTGATGGATCCAGTGACCTCCTCTCCCGTGTGTGATGGATCCAGTGACCTCCTCTCCCGTGTGTGATGGATCCAGTGACCTCCTCTCCCGTGTGTGATGGATCCAGTGACCTCCTCTCCCGTGTGTGATGGATCCAGTGACCTCCTCTCCCGTGTGTGATGGATCCAGTGACCTCCTCTCCCGTGTGTGATGGATCCAGTGACCTCCTCTCCCGTGTGTGATGGATCCAGTGACCTCCTCTCCCGTGTGTGATGGATCCAGTGACCTCCTCTCCCGTGTGTGATGGATCCAGTGACCTCCTCTCCCGTGTGTGATGGATCCAGTGACCTCCTCTCCCGTGTGTGATGGATCCAGTGACCTCCTCTCCCGTGTGTGATGGATCCAGTGACCTCCTCTCCCGTGTGTGATGGATCCAGTGACCTCCTCTCCCGTGTGTGATGGATCCAGTGACCTCCTCTCCCGTGTGTGATGGATCCAGTGACCTCCTCTCCCGTGTGTGATGGATCCAGTGACCTCCTCTCCCGTGTGTGATGGATCCAGTGACCTCCTCTCCCGTGTGTGATGGATCCAGTGACCTCCTCTCCCGTGTGTGATGGATCCAGTGACCTCCTCTCCCGTGTGTGATGGATCCAGTGACCTCCTCTCCCGTGTGTGATGGATCCAGTGACCTCCTCTCCCGTGTGTGATGGATCCAGTGACCTCCTCTCCCGTGTGTGATGGATCCAGTGACCTCCTCTCCCGTGTGTGATGGATCCAGTGACCTCCTCTCCCGTGTGTGATGGATCCAGTGACCTCCTCTCCCGTGTGTGATGGATCCAGTGACCTCCTCTCCCGTGTGTGATGGATCCAGTGACCTCCTCTCCCGTGTGTGATGGATCCAGTGACCTCCTCTCCCGTGTGTGATGGATCCAGTGACCTCCTCTCCCGTGTGTGATGGATCCAGTGACCTCCTCTCCCGTGTGTGATGGATCCAGTGACCTCCTCTCCCGTGTGTGATGGATCCAGTGACCTCCTCTCCCGTGTGTGATGGATCCAGTGACCTCCTCTCCCGTGTGTGATGGATCCAGTGACCTCCTCTCCCGTGTGTGATGGATCCAGTGACCTCCTCTCCCGTGTGTGATGGATCCAGTGACCTCCTCTCCCGTGTGTGATGGATCCAGTGACCTCCTCTCCCATGTGTGATGGATCCAGTGACCTCCTCTCCCATGTGTGATGGATCCAGTGACCTCCTCTCCCATGTGTGATGGATCCAGTGACCTCCTCTCCCATGTGTGATGGATCCAGTGACCTCCTCTCCCATGTGTGATGGATCCAGTGACCTCCTCTCCCATGTGTGATGGATCCAGTGACCTCCTCTCCCATGTGTGATGGATCCAGTGACCTCCTCTCCCATGTGTGATGGATCCAGTGACCTCCTCTCCCATGTGTGATGGATCCAGTGACCTCCTCTCCCACGTGTGATGGATCCAGTGACCTCCTCTCCCACGTGTGATGGATCCAGTGACCTCCTCTCCCACGTGTGATGGATCCAGTGACCTCCTCTCCCACGTGTGATGGATCCAGTGACCTCCTCTCCCACGTGTGATGGATCCAGTGACCTCCTCTCCCACGTGTGATGGATCCAGTGACCTCCTCTCCCACGTGTGATGGATCCAGTGACCTCCTCTCCCACGTGTGATGGATCCAGTGACCTCCTCTCCCACGTGTGATGGATCCAGTGACCTCCTCTCCCACGTGTGATGGATCCAGTGACCTCCTCTCCCACGTGTGATGGATCCAGTGACCTCCTCTCCCATGTGTGATGGATCCAGTGACCTCCTCTCCCATGTGTGATGGATCCAGTGACCTCCTCTCCCATGTGTGATGGATCCAGTGACCTCCTCTCCCATGTGTGATGGATCCAGTGACCTCCTCTCCCATGTGTGATGGATCCAGTGACCTCCTCTCCCATGTGTGATGGATCCAGTGACCTCCTCTCCCATGTGTGATGGATCCAGTGACCTCCTCTCCCATGTGTGATAGATCTAGTGATCTCCTCTCCCATGTGTGATGGATCCAGTGACCTCCTCTCCACCTCTTCTATGTGTGATGGACCCACCGACCTCCCCTCCCCCTCTTCTATGTGTGATGGATCCAGCGACCTCCTCTCCCCCTCTTCTATGTGTGATGGATCCAGTGACCTCCTCTCCTATGTGTGATGGATCCAGTGACCTCCTCTCCTATGTGTGATGGATCCAGTGACCTCCTCTCCTATGTGTGATGGATCCAGTGACCTCCTCTCCTATGTGTGATGGATCCAGTGACCTCCTCTCCTATGTGTGATGGATCCAGTGACCTCCTCTCCCATGTGTGATGGATCCAGTGACCTCCTCTCCTATGTGTGATGGATCCAGTGACCTCCTCTCCTATGTGTGATGGATCCAGTGACCTCCTCTCCTATGTGTGATGGATCCAGTGACCTCCTCTCCTATGTGTGATGGATCCAGTGACCTCCTCTCCTATGTGTGATGGATCTGTGACCTCCTGAGGTCCCCTTCCTCCTGTGTATACATGTATGTGTGCAGGTGTGAGGGGTCACTCACCTGTAGGTTCTGGGTTCAGTCCTGCAGTTTCTTCTACGGTTACGACCGGATCTTCTAGTATGTGACAGAGAGAAAGATTCATCAGAAGGTTCTCACCCCCTGACCCCGGCACTGACCCCAGGGGAGGCCATGGAGGGGTCATACACGGACATAACACAAGACTCACCAGTTTTTTTGGGAAGACACGGGAGGAAGCCACGGATTTTCTCTAAGGAAATAAAATGAATTTTAAAAAACAAACATTCACAGAAACAGCAACAGGACACAAGTACTTACCTCTAATGCCAGCTCCGCCCCAAGTACTTACCTCTAATACCAGCTCCGCCCCAAGTACTTACCTGTGTAATACCAGCTCCGCCCCAGGTACTTCCCTCTAATACCAGCTCCGCCCCAAGTACTTCCCTCTAATATCAGCTCCGCCCCAAGTACTTCCCTCTAATACCAGCTCCGCCCCAAGTACTTACCTCTAATGCCAGCTCCGCCCCAAGTACTTACCTCTAATGCCAGCTCCGCCCCAAGTACTTACCTCTAATGCCAGCTCCGCCCCAAGTACTTACCTCTAATGCCAGCTCCGCCCCAAGTACTTACCTCTAATGCCAGCTCCGCCCCAAGTACTTACCTCTAATGCCAGCTCCGCCCCAAGTACTTACCTCTAATGCCAGCTCCGCCCCAAGTACTTACCTCTAATGCCAGCTCCGCCCCAAGTACTTACCTCTAATGCCAGCTCCGCCCCAAGTACTTACCTCTAATGCCAGCTCCGCCCCAAGTACTTACCTCTAATGCCAGCTCCGCCCCAAGTACTTACCTCTAATGCCAGCTCCGCCCCAAGTACTTACCTCTAATGCCAGCTCCGCCCCAAGTACTTACCTCTAATGCCAGCTCCGCCCCAAGTACTTACCTCTAATGCCAGCTCCGCCCCAAGTACTTACCTCTAATGCCAGCTCCGCCCCAAGTACTTACCTCTAATACCAGCTCCGCCCCAAGTACTTACCTCTAATACCAGCTCCGCCCCAAGTACTTACCTCTAATACCAGCTCCGCCCCAAGTACTTACCTCTAATACCAGCTCCGCCCCAAGTACTTACCTCTAATACCAGCTCCGCCCCAAGGACTTACCTCTAATACCAGCTCCGCCCCAAGGACTTACCTCTAATACCAGCTCCGCCCCAAGGACTTACCTCTAATACCAGCTCCGCCCCAAGGACTTACCTCTAATACCAGCTCCGCCCCAAGGACTTACCTCTAATGCCAGCTCCGCCCCAAGTACTTACCAGTGTAATACCAGCTCCGCCCCAAGTACTTACCAGTGTAATACCAGCTCCGCCCCAAGTACTTACCTGTGTAATACCAGCTCCGCCCCAAGTACTTACCTGTGTAATACCAGCTCCGCCCCAAGTACTTACCTGTGTAATACCAGCTCCGCCACAAGTACTTACCTCTGTAATACCAGCTCCGCCCCAAGTACTTACCTCTAATACCAGCTCCGCCCCAAGTACTTACCTCTGTAATACCAGCTCCGCCACAAGTACTTACCTCTGTAATACCAGCTCCGCCCCCAAGTACTTACCTGTGTAATACCAGCTCCGCCCCAAGTACTTACCTGTGTAATACCAGCTCCGCCCCAAGTACTTACCTGTGTAATACCAGCTGCGCCCCAAGTACTTACCTGTGTAATACCAGCTGCGCCCCAAGTACTTACCTGTGTAATACCAGCTGCGCCCCAAGTACTTACCTGTGTAATACCAGCTGCGCCCCAAGTACTTACCTGTGTAATACCAGCTCCGCCACAAGTACTTACCTGTGTAATACCAGCTCCGCCCCAAGTACTTACCTGTGTAATACCAGCTCCGCCCCAAGTACTTACCTGTGTAATACCAGCTCCGCCCCAAGTACTTACCTCTAATACCAGCTCCGCCCCAAGTACTTACCTCTAATACCAGCTCCGCCCCAAGTACTTACCTCTAATACCAGCTCCGCCCCAAGTACTTACCTGTGTAATACCAGCTCCGCCCCAAGTACTTACCTGTGTAATACCAGCTCCGCCCCAAGTACTTACCTGTGTAATACCAGCTCCGCCCCAAGTACTTACCTGTGTAATACCAGCTCCGCCCCAAGTACTTACCTGTGTAATACCAGCTGCGCCCCAAGTACTTACCTGTGTAATACCAGCTGCGCCCCAAGTACTTACCTGTGTAATACCAGCTGCGCCCCAAGTACTTACCTGTGTAATACCAGCTGCGCCCCAAGTACTTACCTGTGTAATACCAGCTGCGCCCCAAGTACTTACCTGTGTAATACCAGCTCCGCCACAAGTACTTACCTGTGTAATACCAGCTCCGCCCCAAGTACTTACCTGTGTAATACCAGCTGCGCCCCAAGTACTTACCTGTGTAATACCAGCTCCGCCACAAGTACTTACCTGTGTAATACCAGCTCCGCCCCAAGTACTTACCTGTGTAATACCAGCTCCGCCCCAAGTACTTACCTGTGTAATACCAGCTCCGCCCCAAGTACTTACCTCTAATACCAGCTCCGCCCCAAGTACTTACCTCTAATACCAGCTCCGCCCCAAGTACTTACCTCTAATACCAGCTCCGCCCCAAGTACTTACCTCTAATACCAGCTCCGCCCCAAGTACTTACCTGTGTAATACCAGCTCCGCCCCAAGTACTTACCTGTGTAATACCAGCTCCGCCCCAAGTACTTACCTGTGTAATACCAGCTCCGCCCCAAGTACTTACCTGTGTAATACCAGCTCCGCCCCAAGTACTTACCTGTGTAATACCAGCTCCGCCCCAAGTACTTACCTGTGTAATACCAGCTCCGCCACAAGTACTTACCTGCGTAATAACAGCTACACCACGAAACAAGTATTTACCTCTTGCCAGAACTACTTCCCTCTGTAATAACAACTACAACACGCCACAAGTACTTACCTCTGTAATAACAGCCCAGGACAACGAAGAGGAAGAGGGGGAGCAGGACCCAAAGCGCTTGTAAGTGACTCCTCCCAACATCTGCCGAACAAGACAAATCACTGATCAGAGACACAAAGTCACAACCCCCCCCCTATATCATATATACTACTACTACCTGTATATACTACTACTACTCCTCCACCTCTATATACACCCCTACTACTACTCCACCCCCTCTATATACACCCCTACTCCTCCACCTCTATATACACCCCTACTACTACTCCTCCTCCACCTCTATATACACCCCTACTACTACTCCTCCTCCACCTCTATATACACCCCTACTACTCCTCCTCCTCCACCTCTATATACACCCCTACTACTACTCCTCCTCCACCTCTATATACACCCCTACTACTACTCCTCCACCTCTATATACACCCCTACTACTACTCCTCCACCTCTATATACACCCCTACTACTCCTCCTCCACCTCCACCTCTATATACACCCCTACTACTACTCCATCTCTATATACACCCCTACTACTACTACTCCTCCACCTCTATATACACCCCTACTACTACTACTCCTCCCCCTCTATATACACCCCTACTACTCCTCCTCCTCCCCCTCTATATACACCCCTACTACTACTACTCCTCCCCCTCTATATACACCCCTACTACTCCTCCTCCTCCCCCTCTATATACACCCCTACTACTACTACTCCTCCACCTCTATATACACCCCTACTACTACTACTCCTCCACCTCTATATACACCTCTACTACTCCTCCTCCTCCACCTCTATATACACCCCTACTACTCCTCCTCCTCCACCTCTATATACACCCCTACTACTACTCCTCCTCCTCTATATACACCCCTACTACTCCTCCTCCACCTCTATATACACCCCTACTACTACTCCTCCTCCACCTCTATATACACCCCTACTACTACTCCACCTCCTCCTCTATATACACCCCTACTACTACTCCTCCTCCACCTCTATATACACCCCTACTACTACTCCTCCTCCACCTCTATATACACCCCTACTACTACTCCTCCTCTATATACACCCCTACTACTCCTCCTCCTCCTCCTCTATATACACCCCTACTACTACTCCTCCTCCACCTCTATATACACCCCTACTACTACTACTCCTCCACCTCTATATACACCCCTACTACTACTACTCCTCCCCCTCTATATACACCCCTACTACTGCTCCTCCTCCACCTCTATATACACCCCTACTACTACTACTCCTCCACCTCTATATACACCCCTACTACTACTACTCCTCCACCTCTATATACACCCCTACTACTACTCCTCCACCTCTATATACACCCCTACTACTACTACTCCTCCCCTCTATATACACCCCTACTACTCCTCCTCCTCCCCCTCTATATACACCCCTACTACTACTACTCCTCCACCTCTATATACACCCTACTACTACTCCTCCTCTATATACACCCCTACTACTACTACTCCTCCACCTCTATATACACCCCTACTACTCCTCCTCCTCCACCTCTATATACACCCCTACTACTCCACCTCTATATACACCCCTACTCCTCCTCCTCCTCCTCTATATACACCCCTACTACTACTACTCCTCCACCTCTATATACACCCCTACTACTACTCCTCCACCTCTATATACACCCCTACTACTACTCCTCCTCCTCCACCTCTATATACACCCCTACTACTCCTCCTCCTCTATATACACCCCTACTACTCCTCCTCCTCTATATACACCCCTACTACTCCTCCTCCTCCACCTCTATATACACCCCTACTACTCCTCCTCCTCCACCTCTATATACACCCCTACTACTCCTCCTCCTCCACCTCTATATACACCCCTACTACTCCTCCTCCTCCACCTCTATATACACCCCTACTACTCCTCCTCCTCCACCTCTATATACACCCCTACTACTCCTCCTCCTCCACCTCTATATACACCCCTACTACTCCTCCTCCTCCACCTCTATATACACCCCTACTACTACTACTCCTCCACCTCTATATACACCCCTACTACTCCTCCTCCTCCACCTCTATATACACCCCTACTACTACTCCTCCACCTCTATATACACCCCTACTACTACTCCTCCTCCACCTCTATATACACCCCTACTACTACTACTCCTCCACCTCTATATACACCCCTACTACTACTACTCCTCCACCTCTATATACACCCCTACTACTACTACTCCTCCACCTCTATATACACCCCTACTACTACTCCTCCTCTATATACACCCCTACTACTCCTCCTCCTCCACCTCTATATACACCCCTACTACTCCTCCTCCACCTCTATATACACCCCCTACTACTACTACTACTCCCCCTCTATATACACCCCTACTACTCCTCCTAATCCACCTCTATATACACCCTACTACTACTACTCTCCACCTCTATATACACCCTACTACTACTCCTCCTCCCCCTCTATATACACCCCTACTACTCCTCCTCCTCCACCTCTATATACACCCCTACTACTCCTCCTCCTCCACCTCTATATACACCCCTACTATTACTACTCCTCCCCCTCTATATACACCCGTACTACTCCTCCTCCACCTCTATATACACCCCTACTACTACTCCTCCTCCCCCTCTATATACACCCCTACTACTCCTCCTCCTCCACCTCTATATACACCCTACTACTCCTCCTCCTCCACCTCTATATACACCCCTACTACTCCTCCTCCTCCACCTCTATATACACCCCTACTACTCCTCCTCCTCCACCTCTATATACACCCCTACTACTACTCCTCCTCTATATACACCCCTACTACTACTCCTCCTCCACCTCTATATACACCCCTACTACTACTCCCCTCCTCCACCTCTATATACACCCCTACTACTCCTCCTCCTCCCCCTCTATATACACCCCTACTACTACTCCTCCTCCACCTCTATATACACCCCTACTACTACTCCTCCTCTATATACACCCCTACTACTACTCCTCCTCCACCTCTATATACACCCTACTACTACTACTCCTCCCCCTCTATATACACCCCTACTACTCCTCCTCCTCCACCTCTATATACACCCCTACTACTACTACTCCTCCACCTCTATATACAACCCCTACTCCTCCTCTATATACACCCCTACTCCTCCTCCTCCTCTATATACACCTACTACTACTACTCCTCCACCTCTATATACACCCCTACTCCTCCTCTATATACACCCCTACTCCTCCTCCTCCTCTATATACACCCCTACTACTACTACTCCTCCACCTCTATATACACCCCTACTACTCCTCCTCCTCCACCTCTATATACACCCCTACTACTACTACTCCTCCACCTCTATATACACCCCTACTCCTCCTCTATATACACCCCTACTCCTCCTCCTCCTCTATATACACCCCTACTACTACTACTCCTCCACCTCTATATACACCCCTACTACTACTACTCCTCCACCTCTATATACACCCCTACTACTACTCTCCACCTCTATATACACCCCTACTACTACTCCTCCTCCACCTCTATATACACCCCTACTACTACTCCTCCTCCTCCACCTCTATATACACCCCTACTACTCCTCCTCCTCCACCTCTATATACACCCCTACTACTCCTCCTCCTCCACCTCTATATACACCCCTACTACTACTCCTCCACCTCTATATACACCCCTAACTACTCCTCCTCCACCTCTATATACACCCCTACTACTACTACTCCTCCACCTCTATATACACCCCTACTACTACTACTCCTCCACCTCTATATACACCCCTACTACTACCCTCCTCCACCTCTATATACACCCCTACTACTACTACTCCTCCACCTCTATATACACCCCTACTACTACTCCTCCTCTATATACACCCCTACTACTCCTCCTCCTCCACCTCTATATACAACCCCTACTACTCCTCCTCCTCCACCTCTATATACACCCTACTACTCCTCCTCCACCTCTATATACACCCCTACTACTACTACTCCTCCCCTCTATAGACACCCCTACTACTCCTCCTCCTCCACCTCTATATACACCCCTACTACTACTCCTCCTCTATATACACCCTACTACTACTACTCCTCCACCTCTATATACACCCCTACTACTACTCCTCCTCCTCTATATACACCCCTACTACTACTACTACTCCTCCCCCTCTATATACACCCCTACTACTACTACTCCTCCACCTCTATATACACCCCTACTACTACTACGTCCTCCCCCTCTATATACACCCCTACTACTACTACTCCTCCCCCCTCTATATACACCCCTACTACTACTCCTCCTCCCCCTCTATATACACCCCTACACTACTCCTCCTCCACCTCTATATACACCCCTACTACTACTACTCCTCCCCCTCTATATACACACCCTACTACTACTACTCCTCCACCTCTATATACACCCCTACTACTCCTCCACCTCTATATACACCCCTACTACTCCTCCTCCTCCACCTCTATATACATCTCTACTACTCTCCACCTCTATATACACCCCTACTACTACTCCTCCTCCACCTCTATATACACCCTACTACTACTACTCCTCCACCTCTATATACACCCCTACTACTACTACTACCCTCCCCCTCTATATACACCCCTACTACTCTCCTCCTCCACCTCTATATACACACCCTACTACTACTACTCCTCCACCTCTATATACACCCCTACTACTACTACTCCTCCACCTCTATAACACCCCTACTACTACTCCTCCTCCACCTCTATATATACCCCTACTACTACTCCTCCACCTCTATATACACCCCTACTACTCCTCCTCCACCTCTATATACACCCCTACTACTACTCTCCTCCCCCTCTATATACACCCTACTACTACTCCTCCTCCTCCACCTCTATATACACCCTACTACTACTCCTCCTCCCCTCTATATACACCCTACTACTCTCTATATACACCCTATACTACTCCACCTCTATATACACCCCTACTACTCCTCCTCCTCCTCCTCTATATACACCCCACTACTACTACTCCTCCTCCACCTCTATATACACCCCTACTACTCCTCCTCCACCTCCACCTCTATATACAACCCCTACTACTACTCCTCCTCCACCTCTATATACACCCCTACTACTACTACTCTCCTCCCACTCTATATACACCCCTACTACTACTCCTCCTCCTCTATATACACCCCTACTACTACTCCTCCACCTCTATATACACTACTACTTCCTCCAATTACACCCTCTACTACTCCTCCTCTATATACACCCCTACTACTACTCTCCTCCACCTCTATATACACCCCTACTACTACTCCTCCACCTCTATATACACCCCTACTACTCCTCCTCCTCCACCTCTATATACACCCCTACTACTACTCCTCCTCCTCCTCTATATACACCCCTACTACTACTACTCCTCCCCACCTCTATATACACCCCTACTACTCCTCCTCCTCCTCCACCTCTATATACACCTCTACTACTCCTCCTCCTCCACCTCTATATACACCCCTACTACTCCTCCTCCTCCACCTCTATATACACCCCTACTACTACTACTCCTCCCCCTCTATATTACACCCCTACTACTACTACTCCTCCCCTCTATATCACCCCTACACTACTCCTCCTCCACATCTATAGACACCCCTACTACTACTCCTCCTCCACCTCTATATACACCCCTACTTACTCCTCCTCCTCTATATACACCCCTACTTCTCCTCCTCCTCCACCTCTATATACACCCCTACTACTACTACTACTCCTCCTCTATATACACCTCTACTACTCCTCCTCCTCTATATACACCCCTACTACTCCTCCTCCTCCACCTCTATATACACCCCTACTACTACTACTCCTCCTCCTCTATATACACCCCTACTACTACTCCTCCACCTCTATATACACCCCTACTACTCCTCCTCCACCTCTATATACACCCCTACTACTACTCCTCCTCCACCTCTATATACACCCTACTACTACTACTCCACCTCCTCCTCTATATACACCCCTACTACTACTCCTCCTCCACCTCTATATACACCCCTACTACTCCTCCTCCTCCACCTCTATAATACACCCCTACTACTACTCCTCCTCCACCTCTATATACACCCCTACTACTCCTCCTCCACCTCTATATACACCCCCACTACTCCTCCTCCACCTCTATATACACCCCTACTACTACTCCTCCTCCCCTCTATATACACCCCTACTACTACTCCACCTCCTCCTCTATATACACCCCTACTACTACTCCTCCTCCACCTCTATATACACCCCTACTACTCCTCCTCCTCCACCTCTATATACACCCCTACTACTACTCCTCCTCCACCTCTATATACACCCCCACTACTCCTCCTCCACCTCTATATACACCCCCACTACTCCTCCTCCACCTCTATATACACCCCTACTACTACTCCTCCTCCCCCTCTATATACACCCCTACTACTCCTCCTCCTCCTCTATATACACCCCTACTACTACTCCTCCTCCACCTCTATATACACCCCTACTACTACTCCTCCTCCACCTCTATATACACCCCTACTACTACTCCTCCTCCACCTCTATATACACCCCTACTACTCCTCCTCCTCCACCTCTATATACACCCTACTACTCCTCCTCCACCTCTATATACACCCCTACTACTCCTCCTCCACCTCTATATACACCCCTACTACTACTCCTCAACCTCTATATACACCCCTACTACTACTCCACCTCTATATACAACCCCTACTACTACTCCTCCACCTCTATATACACCCCTACTACTCCTCCTCCTCCACCTCTATATACACCCCTACTACTACTACTCCTCCACCTCTATATACACCCCTACTACTCCTCCTCCACCTCTATATACACCCCTACTACTACTCTTCCTCCACCTCTATATACACCCCTACTACTACTCCTCCTCCCCCTCTATATACACCCCTACTACTCCTCCTCCACCTCTATATACACCCCTACTACTCCTCCTCCACCTCTATATACACCCCTACAACTCCTCCTCCTCCACCTCTATATACACCCCTACTACTCCTCCTCCTCCACCTCTATATACACCCCTACTACTCCTCCTCCTCCACCTCTATATACACCCCTACTACTCCTCCTCCTCCACCTCTATATACACCCCTACTACTCCTCCTCCTCCACCTCTTTATACACCCCTACTACTCCTCCTCCTCCACCTCTATATACACCCCTACTACTACTCCTCCTCCACCTCTATATACACCCCTACTACTACTCCTCCTCCACCTCTATATACACCCCTACTACTACTCCTCCTCCACCTCTATATACACCCCTACTACTACTCCTCCTCCACCTCTATATACACCCCTACTACTTCTCCTCCTCCACCTCTATATACACCCCTACTACTCCTCCTCCTCCACCTCTATATACACCCCTACTACTCCTCCTCCTCCACCTCTATATACACCCCTACTACTACTCCTCCTCCCCCTCTATATACACCCCTACTACTACTCCACCTCTATATACACCCCTACTACTACTACTCCTCCACCTCTATATACACCCCTACTACTACTCCTCCTCCACCTCTATATACACCCTACTACTCCTCCTCCTCCACCTCTATATACACCCCTACTACTACTCCTCCTCCCCCTCT